>NW_025966147.1:0-2342 GCF_021869965.1 Rhincodon typus | reverse complement strand
AGCCCTGCACCTTGTTGTCTCAGTTACATAATCACTGTGCTTTCATTACCTAAAAACTCTTCTTTTATTAACCTTTTAGGCTTTAAGGAGAACAATCCCAGCCCCTTTATTCTTGCAAACTCAGAACGAGGATTAGTGGGTGTAATTTTGTTTGATTTTGCAATAGTGTGAAACAGCAGCTCGTTTTACAAATCACCCGGCTTTTACTTATCTTGAACTCACATAAATTCCAAGCTACACCCAGTAGCTCTTGGAGATGAGGAGGCTGCTGCTCCCTTGGGCAATATAGTGCTGTCTCGTTCTGTCACAAGATGAATCTCTAGCAAGTGCTGTCAGATACCAGCTGGTAGTGAGAAAGCAGGGTTGAATCACTCTGTAATTGCAGCGAATCTTTTACTGTGTGGAATCATGTTACTGGTGCCAGCTCCCAATACATCTCTCTCATGCAACTGGCTCCAACCCAGAAGTTCAGCGTTTCCAAATCTGGAGGCCAGAAAAAGCCTCTGTTTTTGTTTTGTTCAATCACAGTATGTGGGTGTTGCAGGCCAGGCCAGCATTTATTGCCATCATTAATTGCCCAGAGGTTAGTTAATTGTAAACCACATTGCTGTGTACGTCAGACCAGGTAAGGACAGCCCTTCCCTAAAGGGCATTAGTAAACCAGATGGGTTTTCGCAACAATTGACAATGCTTTCATGGTCCTTATTAGATGGTTAATTCCAAACTTTTTACTGAACTCACATTCCACAAACTATCATGGTGGGATTCAAACCCAGGTGCCCAGAACATTACCTGGGTCTCTGGAGGAACAGCCCAATGATAATACCAGTCGGCCACTTCCACGGCCTCCCCCAGTTTGTGAAGCTGGTCGCATGAGAATATAACCAAGAGGTAAAAGGAGGGGGCCATTCAGCCCCTTGAGCCTGCTCTGCCATTTAATATTGTTGATCTGCTATTCCAGCTCTTTTCTATTCCCGTATTCCAAGGGATGTCCAGAACAGTTTCAGGAATGAGGGACTATGGTTACGTGGAGAGACTGGAGAGGCTGTGATTGCTCTCCTTGAGAGCAGAGGTAGCTGAGAGGATATTTGACAGGGGTCTTTCAAACCAGGAAGCCTTTAGATATAGTAAGTAAGGAGGGCAGATTTCAGAGATTATCAAACACACAAGTGGTGACACGTTTTTTACTGAACGATTTTTCAAATCTGGAATGTACTGCCAAATTATGAAGTGGAAGCAGATGAAATACTGGGAAAGGGAGTTTGAAAGGGAATTGTATCAATATTAAACAAAAAGTTTTTTTTTTTAAAAATGGGTAACCTCAGGGAGGTGGGCCAAACTGGTTGCCCATTGAATTAGTTTACACAAGGGTGTCATGGTGGTTCAGTGGTTAACACTGCTGCCTCACAGCACCAGGGATCTGGGTTTGATTCCAGCCTTCGCTGATTGTGTGGAATTTGCATGTCCTCCCCATCTCCCTGTGTCTGCGTGGGTTTCCTCCAGGTGCTCTGGTTCCCACCCACAGTCCAAAGATGCGCAAGTTAAGTGCATTGGTCATCTTAAATTGCCCCTAGTGTCCAGGGATGTGCGGGCTAGGTGGATTAGCCATGGTAAATATGGTGTGGAGGTACTGGGGTGGACAAAGTCAAAAGTCAGGTTATAATCCAACAGGTTTATTTGAAAATACCAGCTTTCAGAGTGTCATCTGGGTGATTTGTAAAACGAGCTGCTGTTTACCTGAAGAAGGAGTGAGACTCCGAAAGCTGGTGTTTTCAAATAAACCTGCTGGACTATAACCTGGTGTCGTGTGCTTCTTTTTTATCTTAGCCATGGTAAATGTGGGGTTACAGTGATAAGGTTGAAGAATGGGTCTGGGTGGAATGTTCTTCGGGAGGTCAGTGCAGACTTGCTGGGTCAAATGGCCTCTTTCTAAACTGTAGGGTTTCTATGATTCTACAAGTTTGATGGACTGAATAGCCTGATTCTCACCTATTCCATCTACTATTTGTGTGGAGTCACAGCTGATTATTGAGTCATTTGGATGAGACTGTATCCACTCGGCAGCTGCAGTGACATGCAGACAATTTTTGAATCATTTTTGGAAAAAATCTCTCTGTTACAACATCCCTTTCCAAATCCACTTCCTACCTGGCAGCCCTGCTTTGCCAGACTGCCTTTTGTTTCAAGTCATTAACACTCTATTGACAGGAGCCTTCAGCACAGCTTTTTATTCTGTCACAGCTCTTTGTTCAAAGTTGTGACACCTCAGTCTCCACAGTTTATTCATCCAAAACTCCTTCCACTCCCCGTCATCTGCTGAGTGCTCACATCCACATTTAGCA
>NW_025966146.1:53511-61000 GCF_021869965.1 Rhincodon typus | reverse complement strand
ATCCTTACCTGGCCTGGCCTACACGTGACTCCAGACCCACAGCAATGTGATTGACTCTTAACTGCCCTCTGGGCAATTAGGGATGGGCAATAAATGCTGCCAAGCCAGCGACGTTCTCATCCCCGAATGAATAAAGAGAACTGCAGCACTTTACAAGAGTCTTCTAGCTAATTCCACCCCTGTATCTTTTTCAGAAATGGTGCAATTAATAGCCTTCTGGGTATTAATTCTGTTTTTAACTCCATAGTCAAACCTTTTCTTCTCTTGTGGATCGTGGGTATTGCTGGCTGGTCAGCATTCATTGCCCCTTGAGAAGGTGGTAGTGAGCTGCCTTCTTGAATCACTGCAGTCCATGCACTGTAGATGGGCCCACAATGCTGTTTGGCAGGGAAATCCACCTGACTCCAACTTTCCATCAGAAAGTGTATTTTAGCCCCTGACTACTTGCTACAGAAGATAAGGTTTCTCATCATGTCTGATTCCTTGGATTCCTCAAACATCTTAACCTGTATTCTCTGGATCTTTATTATTTCTGCCAATTAAAACAGGTTCTGTCCAATAAAAACATTAGACCCCTTATGGCTTGAAACATCCTCATTAAATCTTGTCAATAGCCTAACTTTTCTAAGGAGAACATCAATTTCTTCAATCTATCCACAAAATGTAAGCCCTTCATCATTGGCACAATTCTTGTAAATCTCACTTGTACACTCTCTTAGGCATTCAAATCTTTACAAACGTGTGGTGCCCAGAATTAAACACAATACCCAAGCCGAGGACCAGTGTTACATTTACCATAACCTCCTTGTTTTTGAAATCTATAGCTCTATTTATGAAACTCAGAGTCTCAACACTTTAACACGGTCTCAGCCTGCCTTTTGTCTTTAAGGAGGAGTGCAGTTTCATAGTTCCTTAAAAGTGGAGTCACAGGTAGACAGGATAGTGAAGAAGGTGTTTGGCACGCTTGCCTTTATTGGTCAGTGCATTGAGTATAGGAGTTGAGAGGGTCATGTTATTAGGTTGTTGACTTGCTCGCCGAGCTGGCTTGTTTTTGTTCAGACGCTTCGTCACCATGCTTGGTGACATCATCAGTGGAGCCTCCGATGAAGCCATGGTTTTCTACTGCGCTTGGAATTTATACTGTCCGGTCCGTAATGGTGAGTACTGTCATTTCCAGTTTTGATCTGTATGGGGTTTGTCTGGGGTCCAATTCTATATGCTTATTGATTGAAGTATGGGTGGAGAACCATGCCTCTAGGAATTCGCGTGCCTGTCTATATTTGGCTTGGGCTACTCGATTACCTTGTCCCAGTTAAAATGACGGCCTTCATTGTCTGAGTGTACCGATATTATGGAGAGTTGGTGGTGCCATTTTGCTGCTAATTGATGTTCATGTATTGGTGGGCGTGTGGAATGTGCTGCCAGCAATGGGAGTGGAGTCAGATACATTAGGGACATTTAAGTGACTCTTGGATAGGCACATGGATGACAGTAAAATGTAGGGTATGCAGGGTAGTTTGATCTTAGAGTAGGATAATAGGTCGGCACAACATTGAGGGCCGAAGAGCCTGTACTGTGCTGTACTGTTCTATGTTCTATGTTCTGTATTCTGATGGCTTGTTTCCTTTCTGTCTGTCCAAAGTAATGTTTGTGGCAGTCGTTGCATGGTATTTTGTAAACCACTTTGGTTCTGCATGTTGTGGGAATGGGGTCTTTATGAGAATGAAACCAGAAGGCACAAACACCCCCCGTCCCATTTCTATGGACTGCCTAAAGTACATAAACCAAACATCCCTCTCAGACGCATTGTTTCCGTACCACATCAATCGACATCCCACTAGCCAAGGAAACAGTGGCCACATTACTAGAGGAAACAGCAACGCAGACCAGCAGCTCCATGAGCAAGGATGACATACTTATATTACTAGACCTCTGCAGGGCCAACGGGGAATTTCTGACAAAGGTACACAGAAAAGCCACACACACGGATCAAGTCCTGAATTTCAACTACAAACACACCAACACCCACAAACGAAGTGGTGTGAAAACACTACTTAAACGAGCAACAACTCACTGCCGCAACCTGGAGCTACGCCAGAATGAAGGAGAATACCTCTACCAAGTATTTAAGCACAACGGATACCCGAATAGCTGGGTCCGACGATGCCTATCACACAAACAACAACAGGAAGATACAGTATGCCCTGACACACTCATCATGCTACCATACATCAAGAACATATCCGAACTGACCACAAGACTCCTACTGGGATCACTGGGCATCAGAGTGGCACACAACCCTACGTCAACCTAACGCCAACTGCTAATTCAAAACAAAGACCCCTTGCCCACTATGGACAGAACCAATGTGATATACAAGATCCCATGCAAAGACTGCGACAAACATTACATTAGATAGGCAGGAAGGAAATTGGCCACAAGAACACATGAACACCAACTAGCAACAAAAAGACACGACCAATACTCACTCATCTCCATTCACATGGATAAGGGGAACCACCAGTTCAATTGGGACAACATCAGGATCCTAGGACAGGCCAAACAAAGACAAGCACCTGAATTTCTAGAGACTTGCTTCTCCATCAAGAAGGCCATCAATAAACACATAGAATTAGACACTATTTATACAGAACTGCGAAGGAAAACCGGATATGAGGGAACTAATTCCAATAGACTCCAGAGTTTAAATACCAGACGGGAAAACACAATGGCGCTTCATCGGAGGCTGCACTGAAGATGTTACCCAGCAGGGTAATGAAACGTCTGTGAACTAACAAACCAGTTCATTGAGCCAACCAACCACAGCATAATACCATTAGGCCATTGCTTCCCCGCTACAAGGATGTTGCCAGGGTTGGAGAGTTTGAGCTACAAGGAGAAGCTGTATAGGTTGGGGCTATTTTTCCTGGAATGTTGGAGGCTGAGGGCTGACTTTATAGATGTTTACAAAATTATGAGTGGAATGGATAGAGTAAATAGACAAAGTGTTTTCCCCAGGGTGGGGAGTCCAAAACTAGAGGGCATAGGTTTAAGGTGACAGGGAAAAGATATAAAAGCGACTTAAAGGGCAACTTTTTCACACAGAAGTGGTGGAGGCTAGTACAATTACAACAGTTAAAAGGCATCTGGATGACTATATGAATAGGAAGGGTTTAGAGGGATATGGGCCAAATGATGGCAAATGGGACTAGATCTATCTAGGATATCTGGTCAGCATGGTTGAGTTGGACCAAAGGGTCTGTTTCCACGCTGTACATCTGTATGATTCTATGACTCTTATTGCGCATATATATCAACAGATTTCTCTATTTCTTTAGAAATTCACACACTTTATAATTGCCCTCTTTACTTTATTTCCCTTTCCTCATTCTTACTGCCAAGACATACCATTTTACATTTCAAAGAACAAAGAACAGTACAGCATAAGCACAGCCCCTTTGGCCCACCAATTTTGCACTGACACATGATGCCTTTTTAAATTAAAGTCCTTCAATCCCTACATGGTCCATATCCCTTTATTCCCTGCAGATTCACATATCTGTCAATATGCCTCTTAAAAGTTGTTATTGTATCTCCCTCCACCAGTCCTCTGGCAATGCATTCGAGTAAAAAACTTGCCTCTCACATCTCCTTTAAATTTACTCAGAGATAGCAAAAACTGCAGATACTGGAGTCAGAGATAACACAGTGTGGAGCTGGAGGAACACAGCAGGCCAGGCAGCATCAGAGGAGCAGGAGAATTGTTGTTTCGGGTTGGGACCCTTCTTCAGAAATGGGCGAGGGGGAAGGGAGCTCTGAAATAAATAGGGAGAGGAGGGGTGGGGCTGGGGAAGGTAGGTGGGATGGTGATAGGTGAGGGCAGGAGTGGTGGGGATTGGTCAGTAAGGTGGGAGGGGCAGATAGGTGGGAGAGAAGATGGACAGGTTGTGTCAGGTCAAGGAGGCGGGGATGAGAGGGAGGGTTGGTCATGGGATGAGGCTGGGGGTGGGGAAATTTTAAAACTGGTGAATTCTATGTTAAGGCCATTGGGCTGTAGGTTCCCGAGGTGGAATATGAGGTGTCGCTCTTCCAGTTTGCATGTGGTATCCTTGTGGCACTTCAGGAGGCCCAGGACGGACATGTAACACAGGGAGGGAGAGAGAAGGTGTAGTCCAGGTAGCTGTAGGAGTTGGTGTTCCCCCAGCTCCACACTGCATTGATTTTGACTCCAGCATCTGCAGTTCTTGCTATCTCTGAGTGAGTTATAACGCCACTGCGAAGCTTCTTCCAAGGATGCCCACCTTGAAGAAGTTGTCCTCCTCCCTCCGGAAAGACCTCAGGGGATCTCTTTCCCACTGCAACCCACTGGTAATCTCTTCGGCCCTGAAACTGCTCGACTACTTACTGAAACAAACCAGGTACTACAGCCACATTACCTTTCTCAGTACCTGCCTACGGAATCGGATCATCCCCAATGGACTCCAGTCTCCCACTTCCTACAAACTAAAGGGGTGCCTATGGGTACCCGCCTGCGTCCGAGCTATGCCTGCCTCTTTGTAGGATACGTGGAACAGTCCCTTTTCTGCTGTTACAGCAGCACCAACCCCACCTCTTCCTCTGCTACATCGATGAATGTATTGGCGCTGCCTCATGCTCCCACCAGCAGCTTGAACAGTTTATCAACTTTACTAACACCTTTCATGTCAACCTCAAGTTTACCTGGACCAGCTCTGATACCTCGCTCCCCTGCCTGGACCTCTCTGTCTCCATCTCCAGTAACCGTCTCAGCACAGATATCTATTTCAAACCCACTGACTCCCATAGCTACCTGGTCTACACCTCCTCTCACCCATCCTCCTGCAAGAATGTGATCCCCTACTCCCAATTCGTCCGCCTCCGCCGCATCTGCTCCAAAGATGGAGCGTTCCATCCTGAACATCCCAGATGCCCTCCTGTTTCAAGGACTGCAACATCCCCCCTCTGGTGATCAAAAATGGTCTCAACCGCATCTCTTGCATTTCCCACTCTTCTTCCCTCGAACCTTCTCCCATTAGCAAAAATAAAGACAGAATCCCCCTGGTCCTCACCCCATCAACCTCCACATCCAGTGTGGCATTCTCCGCCACTTCCACCACCTACAATCCGACCCCACAACCAAAGAGATATTTCCCTCCCCGCCCCTAGCTGCCTTTTGTAGAGACCAATCACTCTGCGACTCCCTTGTCCACTCCACATTCCCCACTAACCCCACCACCCCCGGCACCTTTCCCTGCAACCGCAGGAAGTGCTACACCTGCCTCCACACCTCCACCCTCACTTCCACACAAGGCCCAAAGAAAACCTTTCATTTCTGACAGGGGTTCACCTGCACATCCTCCAACATGGTTTATTGCATCCGTTGCTCCCGATGTGACTTTCAGTACATTGGTGTGACCAAGCGGAGGCTCGGGGACTGTTTTGCAGAGCATCTGCGCTCTGTTCACGACAAACGGCCACACCTTCTGGTTGCGAACCACTTCAACTCCCCCCTCTCACTCCCTGGGTGATGTGTCCATCCTGGGCCTCCTCCAGTGCTACAATGACAACACCCAGAAACAGCACCTCATTTTCCGCCTCGGGAGCTGACAGCCTATTGGCCTTAACAAAGAATTCACCAGTTTTAAAATCTCCCCACCCCCCCCGCCTCATTCCATGTCCAACCCTCCCTCTCATCCCCACCTCCCCACCTGACACATCTTCTTCCACATGTTTCTGCCCCACCCTTTCCGCTGACCAATCCCCACTACCCCCTACCTGCATCCAACCAATCACCACCCACCTACCTTTCCCTGGCCCCACCCATCCTCCATCCTGCCTCCTGCCTCCTTGACCTGACACAACCTGTCCATCTTCTCTCCCACCTATCCGTCCGACCCATCCCACTAACCAACCTCCACCATTCCCTATCTGTATACACCTATCACCAACCCACCTACCTTTCCCCAGCCCCACCTCTCCTCTCTATTTATTTCCCAGCTTCTTTCCCCATCCCCATTTCTGAAGAAGGGTCCCAACTCAAAATGTCAACTTTCCTGCTCCTCTGATGTTGCCTGGCCTGCTGTGTTCCTGCAGCTCCACACTGTGTTGTCTCTCCCTAAATTTACCCCCTTTTACCTTAAAACCTATGTCCATTAGTAACTGACATTTCTATCCTGGGAAGAAGACTCCAACTATCCATTCTATTCACACCTCTCATAATTTTGTAAATATTGTAAACTATTCCTCTGCAATAAATTTCATCTCTCACATGTTCACCCCTTCCAATAAAGTTTCTATGTTCTCTGGAAGTTCATCAGTAACCTCGTCACAGTTTATAATACTTCCAAGTTTGTGTCATCTGAAATTATTTGAATTACGCACAGTGAACGCAAGTCTGTCATCAATGTATATCAAAAAGGCAGTGGTTCTCGTACAGATTCTACTGTACACCACTGTGTCTTCCTCCAATCTGAAAAATAACCGCTTATCATTACACCCTTTACTCAGACAATTTTGTATCTGTGCTACCACTGTTTGTTTAATTCCATGGGGTTCAGTTAAGATGGTAATCTTATTATGCGGTCCTTCATCAATCACCTTTTGGAAGTCATTTTAGCATTACCCTCACCAACCTTCTCTGAGACCTCATCAATAAACTTAACCAAATTTGTCCCAGCTTCCTTTATTAACCTACTTTTTTACAAGTTAATTTTGTCTCACACTATAGCTTCTAAAACCTGTCCTTGCATCAAGGTAAGCTGACTAGCCTGTAGTTGCAGGGTTTACCCTGATAGATCTTTTTGATCAATGAGTGTATAACTCTAATCCTAACCCTAACACCAACTCTAACCCCGTCCTAAGGAGGACTGAAAGGCTATAACCAGTATCTTTGCATTTGCCTCCCTTACGTCTCTCAGTATCCTTGAATGCATCACATCTAATTCTGATGACTTATTGACTGAAAGCAGAGATAGCTAGACTTTCTGCCATCTCTTTTTCATAATTATTTTATTCTGTCCAGCATATCTCAACTGAGTTCTATTACACTGTAACTTCGGCATTGATTCTTCTTTGGTAAAGGAGGATGTAAAATTCTCATTTTGTACCTAAACCATGTCCTGTTTTTGTTTCAAATTGTCCCACTTCTCCTCTTCCTATACTTTTTATGATTTACATGCCTACAAGAGAATTTTAGATTCCCTTTAATCTTTGCTGCCATTCTCTTCTCATATTAGCTCCTGGTCTCTCTTATTTCCCATGTCACTTCCCCCCTGAACTTTCTGTTTTCAATTTCAGCTTGGTCACCATTTGTATTATTAGAACATAGAACATAGAACGTTACAGCGCAGTACAGGCCCTTCGGCCCTCGATGTTGCGCCGACCTGTGAAACCAATCTGAAGCCCATCTAACCTAAACTATTCCATTATCATCCATATGTTTATCCAATGACCATTTAAATGCCCTTAAAGT
>NW_025966146.1:0-3511 GCF_021869965.1 Rhincodon typus | reverse complement strand
TTGCCCGATATGGAGACAGAGAGGTCCAGGAAGGGGAGAGAGGTGTTTATTCCTATCCTTTGTTTCCAAATTGCCAACCAATTCTCTATCCATGATAGTACATTACCCCAATCCTGTGTACTTTCATTTTTGATGCTAGTCTCACTTTAAGAAGAAATTGGACCTTATCTAAAGCCTTCTGAAAGTCAACTTGTTCTAGTTCCCTTTATCAACTCTACATGTTACATCCTCAAAAAATTCACGTAGATTTGTTAAATCTGATTTCCCCATTGTAAATCTATGCCAACTCTGTCCAATTCTTCATTTGCAAAGAATTCACTAAGTCAGTGATTTAAAGTTTTCTTGGATGCCAGTTTGCTGAGTATTTATTTGTTTATAGTTTTAAAATTTTGCTCTCATTTGAAACCTCACTCGTCTCGTCTCTTGCAGTTTCTTTCTCCTCTAAACCCATCTTACAGCTTCTTTCAACCCCTCCCCTCACACCTATCTACTCCTGGAAGATGACTCCACTCAAATCTGATTCCTGACTCAGCAAAAGACAGCCCCTGATCACAGTCCTTGGCTAAAGGCAGGCCCTGCCAACTCCTTCATTACTATCCCTTAATTTGCCAACAAGCCTTTGCTCCTCCATTCACAGGTTGCTACTTTCCCATGTTTGAGATCCCATAAGAAGTAATGATGTGGAGATGCTGGTGTTGGACTGCTTCTGGACAAGATCAAAAGTCACGCAACACCAGCTTATAGTCTTATAGGTTTATTTGAAAACACAAACTTTCGGAGTGTAGCCCCTTCGTCAGGTGAAGCGCTAAACAAGAGACGATCTAATTCTGTCTTAAAATTATTCGGACTTTACACAATTCTGTCTTACAATTATTGAAGGACTCTACATGAGCCTCATTCAGAAGGTAAGGAAGTTTTAAATTCTTCTAAAAGAATAATTTATTTGAGAGCTTTGTAAGTATTCTCAGCTTTTAATGTTCTTATCCACCAATCAAAATGATTTTGTTTAAAACTCTCTCAAACTCAATATAAGTTTGTCCAGGCTGCTTTCATAAGTTCTGAAACCTCTGCCTATATGCTTTTGGGATCAATTCATATGCACTTAGAATAACCCTTTTCACCTCGCAATAATCCCTGGAATGTTGCTAATTTACTTTACATGAACAAGGTCCAATTTGCTCTTTGCCACCTCAATTAGGTTGCTATTTTCTCAAACAACATGAAAATGCTTCCATATCCTTCTCTTCAAATTTTGTCTAAGTCTGGTCTACCTTAAACATCTCCTGACTGAACTGTGGACTGACTAGAAACATCCTCTTCCAAGTCTTCCCAAACATCTAGTTTAACTTGCTGAAGCTACATCATTTTAAATTTAAATTCCCTTTCTCTCTCTCTTTCTTCTCTTCTTTCTGCCCGTTCTTTCTCGTTTTTTCCCCTTTGGAATTCCACCTTCTTAAGTTCTAAATGTCTTTGGAATTCCTCTTCAATTTTCTCATTTCCATTTGTCTGAACTGCAACTCAAGGTTCACTGACATATCCAATATACGACTTGTACCATTTTGCCCTCTCTATTTCCACTAAATGCAACTGTTTCTTTATTAAATCCATAATGCCTGCCTTCTTAGCTTGCTCTGGCAATTTTATTTTCAGACTGCAGGCTAACTCTGCAAGTTTAGATTTAGTTGTACCCTGAAAATGTACCAGGGAAACTAATGACACTTTTGAAACATTGTTAACAATTTCCAGTGCCATCTTCAGGTCAGTATTCAACTTGGTGTCCAATTATTCAGTCTAAGTACTAAAATGCAATTCCAGACCAACATGGTCTGTATTCCAAGATCTCAGACTCAAGTCCCAATTATGTTATGAAACAGAGGCAGACAGCCAAATCAAATACGCTTCCCTAACTCTGTATTCGCTAAATATGTAAAATTAAAATATTCTATGTCACTCAAAATTGACCTCAATGGCTCTTAACCAGACTTTTTGAACAATTACGAGACTTTATGAATAATCGATATAGACACCTGATTTATAGCTTAAACAAAACTCCTTGCATCGTTCCCATCTCCTTGCCCTTTTAGTTTAAAGTCTCCCCACTCTAGCAAATAATAGCCCAAGGATATTAGTTCCAGGCCTGCCCAGTTTGAATTGGTCCCACCTTGCCCAGAACCAGTCAAATGCCCCAGGAGCCTGAAACCCTACTTGTTTTAACATGTAAGAGATCAAGCTAAATTAGAAGATATTTAGGTCAGAGGACCAAAAACAAAGAATGGCACAGGATGCACATTTTAAGAAGTGAGGTGGAGGGACAGATTGATTTAGGGGGCAAATTCCAGAACTTGGGGTTTAGATAACTAAAGGCACTGCCATCCCAATGGCAGAGTAATTAAAGCAATTAACATTTGAAATATACAAGAAGTCATAATTTGAGGTACTCAGATATTGCAAAGAGTTGTGGAGTTGGTGGAAATTATAAAGCTGTGGAAATTTTAAAAGAAAATTAGACATACATTCAAGGGAAAAAAATGCAATACAACAGTATAAAGGAAGCCCAACGCAAGCTGGAGGAACAACACCTCATTTTCCGCTTGGGGACCCTACAGGCCTGCGGACTCAATACTGAGTTCAATAATTTGAGGGCCTAAACTCTCCCATGTCCCAGCCCCCCACCCCACACACCAGGCCTTGTTACCACATAGCCTGCCATTACACACTCCCTGTTGTTAGTCACTAACAGTCCCCATTAACAGCTATTCACCCTCCCAGCCTGATCGTTGGCAACTCCTTTGTCTGTCCAACTGTCTTTCTCTCTCTTTGGGCTCTATCCTATCGTTTACTCCTACCCCACTCACCTCCCTATTTTCTGCATATAAACTGACGTTTCCCAGCCACCATCAGTTCTGAGGAAGGGTCACCAGACCCAAAATGTTAACTCTGTTTTCTCCTCCACAGATGCTGCCAGACCTGCTGAGCTTTTCCAGCAACTTTGTTTTCGTTCACAACTGTATAATGGGACTGAATGATTTATTCTAAGGACAGTTGGCATGGACTCAGTCAGTTGAACAGCTTGCTTCAGTGCTGCCAAGGCTCCATATCTCTATGAAAAGGGATACAGGGAGTATAGGAATCAAAACTTAGTGGGAGGAGGAAGAGGTAGAGTATGCATCAGCTGAGCTGAATGGCTTTTCATTACACTATAGGTTTTTAATTTTACACAGGTCCTGTCGGTTGTTCTTTGCCCTTCCAGACCACGAGGATGTATTTGCCAGTGAACGCTGGTTTTGTGTTTGGTACTGCTGTTTAAGCAATGATCTGAGTTAGCAACAATCTGAAGGCATCTCTCCTGGGACCTTCAGCTTTTTCTTCTCTTCACCACATGCAATTAAAACAAAAAAATCTGCCACCATCTGTTTACCAAAAGCCTTTATCACATTGAACTAAATGAATCTTCCTGTGAAATAATTTAATTAGAATTCATAATGCCTTGAAGCAACAGATAATCATCGCA
>NW_025966145.1:60082-61000 GCF_021869965.1 Rhincodon typus | reverse complement strand
GCTCTTCCCCTGTTCGCCCCCTCCATTAGCCAAAGGCAGACTGTCCAACTGCCCCAATTCACCCGAAATTTCATTCTACAATTTGATGCCCGAGTAACGGCCTTGGGCCTGGACAGAGATAGATGAAGGAACTCGCTATTATGGTGCCTGGACCAGACCAGTTGGACATGGGAGGTGTGTTCTCCACATTAGATATACATGTTACTGACTGGATTTGTCAGGAATGTAGTTACAGCAGCATTAAACCCAGTCAGTCTCCTGGCAACACAGCACCTTACAGTGACCTCTCATACCGTGACATGCAGGCCAGGAAGTCATGTTGAGACGGTAATCCCTCTTGACGTACAGACGCCTGTTTGAACACGGGGTCTGGCCTTGCACTCACTCTCTTCTCCGCACCTTGATGTACAACTGTAAGGAATGAGGAACACTGAGTGAGGGTCAGCACTCCCGGTTAGCTGAATATCTGTAGCTTGTGATGGGGGGGAGCGAGTAGGGTGCTGAGGTAAAGGCTACACACACACACACACACACAAACACACACACGCTGAAAATATCGAGAATGAATTCCAAGCAGAGGTCAGGGTCAGAGTACCACAGAGCAAAGGCAAGATAACCAGAGTACACAACTCTGTTTAACTCTGTCTGCATCCCCTTTATTTTCCCCATTTCACACGGGGAGCAGTTTCACTCATCTGAGAGTGTCATCTTCATGCAAACTAATTCAGGATTTAAGCCTTTTCTCTCTGTACCACCCCACACCCACAACCCAACCCACTACCCCAGACAGCCAGACACTCACAGTCATATCAATATCTCACTCCCCTCTGTCAGAAAGCTTTAAATTCCAGCCTCAATCTGGGGCTTGAGCTCACTGTCGAGGCTGACACTCCATGTGCTACACTGTCCAAGGGTCAG
>NW_025966145.1:657-5082 GCF_021869965.1 Rhincodon typus | reverse complement strand
CCCCATCCTCCATCTCTCTCTCTCCCCATCCTCCATCTCTCTCTCCCCCCATCCTCCATCAGTCTCTCTCCCCCCATCCTCCATCCCTCTCTCTTTCTCCCTCTCCCCATCCTCCATCTCCTGACCCTCCATTTCTGTCCCCGGTCCCGGTCCTTTCCTGGGGCTCTGCGCCGCGGATGCTGAGCCAGGAGCCGGCTTGTTGGTGTTGACCAGGCGGCTGCCTTACCCTGGGCTGGCCGTCCTGGGGGAAGATGTTGCGGCAGCGGCTCTGACACCGAGCCGTGTCCCCGAGGAGGTTGTCGAACGGCTCGGTAGCGGCGGCCGAGAGGAGCAGGAGGAGGGCGGCGCGGAGCCCGGCGGCGGCGGCGGCGGCGGCTGGTGCCATTGTTGGGTTCGTGGGAGAAAGCTGCGGCGGTAGGAGCCTGACGTCAGGGACAGGCGGAGGGGAGGGACCGAGTGGGGCAAGAGATTATACCGGGGCAATAATTACAGGGGCAATAAATACCGGGGCAATAAATACCGGGGCAATAAATACAGGGGCATTAAATATAGGGGCAATAATTACAGGGGCAATAAATACCGGGGCAATAAATACCGGGGCAATAAATACAGGGGCAGTAAATATAGTGGCAATAATTACCGGGGCAATAAATACCGGGGCAATAAATACAGGGGCAATAATTACAGGGGCATTAAATACAGGGGCAATAAGTACCAGGGCAATAAATATAGTGGCAATAATTACCGGGGCAATAAATACAGGGGCAATAATTACAGGGGCATTAAATACAGGGGCAATAAATACCAGGGCAATAAATACAGGGCCATTAAATATAGGGGCAATAATTACAGGGGCATTAACACTAGGGTCAGAAATACAGGGGCAATAAATACAGTGATAATAAATACAGGAATAATAAGTACAAGGGTTGTAATGAGGAAATAGTTTGTAAAATTCCAGCACATGGGAATGGGGCTAGTGTACTGATAGGGATAGAGAACTTATTGACAGACAGGAAACAAAGAATAGGAATAAACAGGTCATTTTCCAAGGGGCAGGCAGTGACTGGTTGGGTACTGTAGAAATCACTGCTCAGTCCCCAGCTATTCACAATGTACATTTATGATTGAGATGAGGGAATTTAATGTAACATCTCCAAGTTTGCAGATGACACACTGCTGGGTGGGCTGTGGGGAGCCCGTGGGGGGGCAGGACGTGGCGAAGGGGAGGTGTGAAGAGGATGCAGAGATGATTCAATGTGATTTGGACAAGCTGAGTAGCAAGTACATGGCAGATGCAGTATAATGTGAATAAATGTGAGGTTATCCACTTTGGTATCAAAAACAGGAAGGCAGATTATTATCTGAACAGCAATAGATTGGGAAATACTGCGATGAGATCTGGGTATCCTTGTACACCAGTCACTGAAAAACAGCAAAAGGGATGTTCATCTTCATTGGAAGACGATTCCAGTACAGGACCAGGGATTTCTTGCTGCGCTTATGTAGGGTTTTGATGAGACCATACCCTGGAGTATTGAATGCAGTTTTGGTCTCCATTTCTGAGGAAGGATGTTCTGGCGATGGAGGGAGTGCAACAAAGGGTTACCAGACTGATTTTTGTAATGGCAGAACTGGTTATGAAGAGAAACTAGATTGGTTCGGACTATATTCATTGGAGTTTAGAAGAATGAGAGTAATCTCATAGAAACCTATAAAAATTCCTATAAAACCTACAAAGCAGGACTAGATGGAGTAAATGCAGGAAGAAAGGATGTTCCTGATGATTTGGGAGTCCAGAACTAGGAGTCACAGTCTGAGGATATGGGGTACGCCATATAGGACTGAGAGAAAGAGAAATATCTTCACCCAGAGAATGGGGAGCCTGTGGAATTTTCTGTCACAGAAAATGCTTGAAGCCACAACATTTAATGTTTTCACGAAAGATTTAGGTAGTTATCTTAGTGCTAAGGGGATCAAAGGGTACGGAGAGAAAGTGGGAACAGAGGGCAGAAAAATCAAATATATGTGGCCTTTACACTGTGTGCCTGCCTATCGCAGGGACTTTTCCTCACCTTCTCTAGATGATGATGCTTTTTTTTTCCCTAAAATATACTTTATTAACAAAATTTGTTCAAAAATGTGATAAACATTTCAACTTAAATTTACAGAATTTGCAATAAAAATCAACTTGTCCTCATTCAGCAAGTTCCATCCAATATTTAATAGTGTTACAGAAGGGGTTTGGCCGAACCCCTCTGAAAGTCAAACCAAAACACAAGCCCCAACCTGTTATGATGGGAGTAGAGGTTTCCTTTTAATAATTAGCCCTGAAACACCTGGAGAAGCTCGCCTTTCCCCTCGTAATCTGGTAAAAGAGTGCATGTACATGTGCACAGTACACTGGCTGTGACCATCCAGCTCACAGCCAGTCCCTAGACTGAGGAGACCTTCTGAATTTCCTGGTTTTTTCTGCATTTTGTTTCATTTAGTAACATTACGAAATGAATCATGTAACAAACAATGGTAACAGGTGCATTGAAATTTAATGACTGACTCTGTACTTATACAAGTTGAGAGGGTTTTTTTCTAATCTGTTAATACTAGATTTGTGTTTTCACATGCTGAAGTAAATACATCTTTAATTCGTTTGAACAGTCCCATTAGTCTGATTCAACATCAGAATCTCCTGTTTACGTCTTCAGCCAGGGCTCCCTGATTGGTGCAGGTTGACAACCCCATTCAGGGATCTTGAAGTCAATGAGATCCAACTAGCCCTGGTTCCAGTCACTACCGTGCAACTATGGGTTCCAGCAATGTGCAGACAAATTGGAACCAAGGGGTTGTTTATATGTGAAGCTGATTGGTTTGTGATCTCAAGGCCAGTTATCAATGACAAAGGTCCCCTGCCTGCCAACAATCATGTGATTGGTTACCAGATAGCTGAACACCTTGCACTGTGAATAAGACAGAGAGAGGGAGAGAGAGAAGCCTTCATGCCTGAAGAGAAACTAGCAGGTCTACAGCAGCCAAAAACTCCCTCTCAATCCTCTGCAGTAAGCCATTTTAAACCTGAGGAAACCAGCTTACCATTCCTACAACGGATGCTGCAAGTTGTGACCCTTGAATTAGATAAATCAGAGACCTTTCACCCTGTGCCTCTTGCAAACCAATGGAGCATTCAAAAATTAAAGGTCAAGAAGAAACCATCAGATCAACAAAAGCCAGCAAAACAGAATCTTGTGAATAAAAACTATGGAACTGTTTCCAGTTTCCCTTCTGTCCATCTGTTTTTCCCTGTGTGTGTGTGTGTGTGTGTGTGTGTAAGGAGGCGTTTATAAGGGATTTAAAGTTTTAATTTGTAGAATTTACTTAATTTCATTGTTTCTCTGTAGGTAGAATCTAATTATCTGTAATAAATAGAATTCCTGTTAATACAGAAATTGGACCATGCTTTCTATCACCCTGGGTCTGAAAATCAAGTAGATTTTGCAAAATTCTTCGTTAAACGTTTAGTTTTTGTGATGTGGAACTTGATTTCTAGCACACTATTCCAATGGGCTGAATGGCATCATTCTGTGCTGTTATCATCCACAACTCCACAAAGTTCCCGGAACACTTGCTGAAGTTTAATTGCTTCTTGCTCACATTCCCAGGGACCAAGGAACCCCATTTTAATAAAGAATTCTGGTTAAACAATTAAGAAGTCTTTAGTCCCCAGCTTCTCATTGGGTTCCAGTCATCCCTCTGTCAATGGTATAAATTACAATCCACCCATTGCTCCTCAGAATGTGATTTTCTCCGTATCATTTCCTTATAAAGTCCTAAAAATCTCCATCAAATCCGCTGTTAACCATCCAAATATTACATGCCTCGGTACGAGTATGGCTTTTAATCGCTTACTTCCAATTTGATGCAGCAATGTATGAAAGATGACATCATGTGTTCAAAAGTATTTTAATGAAATGAGAGATTTATGTAATTTCTGTCTCTTGGCTGGTGCAGTTGATTTGACTGAAACCAGAACTTCACCCAATTGCAGAGACCTCAGTGTGAGCGTCACACACATAATCTCAGGAGAGGTGAAAAATGTAAGTAGTTAATGTGTGGTGATTATCAATTAAACCACTTTGACTATCACTGATGATTGAATATAAATCAAGGCAAATGAGCAATTCAAAAGACTTCAACCTAAGATCACTCTAACACTCCCAGAGGAGAGCTGAGGGAGCATCGGAGGGTCAGTGCTGAGGGGATGCCACACTGTTGGAGGGTCAGTGCTGAGGGAGTGCCGCATTGTCAGAGGGTCAGTGCTGAGGGAGAGCCACACTGTCGGAGAGTCAGTGCTGAGGGAGCATCAGAGGGTCATTGCTGAGGAAGCACCGCATCATCGGAGGGTCAGTGTTGAGGGAGCACCGCATCATC
>NW_025966145.1:0-647 GCF_021869965.1 Rhincodon typus | reverse complement strand
TCGGAGGGTCAGTGTTGAGGGAGCACCGCATCATCGGAGGGTCAGTGCTGAGTGAGGGCTGCACAATCAGAGGGTCAGTACAAATGGAGTGCTGCATACTGTAGGGTCAGTACTGAGGGAGCACAGCATTGTTGGAGGGTCCTCATTGTGAATGTGCTGCATGGCCTGATGGTCAGTCCTGAGGAAATGCAGCACTGTCAAGGGATAGTCACACTATGGACAGTACTGAGGGGGCACTGAGCTGTTAAAGGGTCAGTGCAGAAGAAGTATGGCATTGTCTAAGGGTCAACTGCTGGGGGAGCACTGTACCATAGACAAGGGTTATAGGCAACAATGAAGAAAGTAGAGTTGAGACTCAAATTAAGATCTTATTGAAAGTTGGAGTTTGTTCAAAGGACTGAATGGCTTACTCCTGCTCCTAATTTGTTCCAATGGGTCAGCACTGTGGGAGAGCTGCACTGTCAGAGGGGTCATCTTATTGATGAAACATTACATTAATGCCCTGTTTATCCATCCAGGTGGATGGAAAAGTTTCCACAGCTAATATCTGAAGAACCACAGATAAAGCTTTGGTGTCATGGGACCAGAACTCGATCCTCAAACAGCAACCAAGAACTGACGATCAGGTCATTATCATATCACAGCAG
>NW_025966144.1:60498-61260 GCF_021869965.1 Rhincodon typus | reverse complement strand
GTGAGTGTATGTGCATGTGTGTGTATGTGAGAGTGTGTGTGTGTGTGTGCATGTGTGTGTGTCTGTGAGTGAGTGTGTGTGTGAGTGTTTGTGTGTCTGAGTGTGTGTGTGTCTGTGAGTGAGTCTATGTGTGGAATGTGTGTATGTGTCAGTGAGTGTGTGAGTGTGTGTGTGTGTGTCTGAGAGTGAGTGTGTCAGCGAGTTTGTGTGAGTGCGTGTGTGTATGTATAGGTGTTCAGGTGTGTGTGTGTGTGTGTGTGTGAGTGTGTGAGTGTGTGTGTATGTGCACACGCGCATGCGTGTGTGTGAGTGTAAGTATGAGTGTTGGCTTGAGTGTGTGCACAGGTGTGCAGATGGTTGTGAATGTGTGTGCGTATAGGTGTGCAGGTGGGTGTGTGAGTGTGTGTGTATAGGTGTGTATAGGTGTGCAGATGTGTGTGTGAGTGTGTGTGTGAGTGTGAATGTATAGGTGTGTATAGGCATGCAGGTGTGTCTGTGAGTGTGAGTGTGTGTGTGTGTGAGAGTGAGTGTGTGAGAGAGAGTGTGTGTGTGAGTGTGTGTGTGTGTGTATAGGTGTGTATAGGTGTGCAGGTTGGTGAGTGTGAGTGTGAGTGTGCGTGTATAGGTGTGTATAGGTATGTATAGGTGTGCAGATGGGTGTGTGGGTGTGAGTGTGTGAGTGTGCGTGTGAGTGTGCGTGTGTGTGTGTATAGGTGTGTATAGGTGTGCAGGTGGGTGTGTGAGCGGGAGTGTGCATGTGAG
>NW_025966144.1:37418-57864 GCF_021869965.1 Rhincodon typus | reverse complement strand
CAGCACTCACCCTCCGACAGTGCCCGCTCCCCCAGCACTCACCCTCCGACAGTGCCCGCTCCCCCAGCACTCACCCTCCGACAGTGCCCACTCCCCCAGCACTCACCCTCCGACAGTGCCCGCTCCCCCAGCACTCACCCTCCAACAGTGCCCGCTCCCTCAGCACTGACCCTCCAACAGTGCCCGCTCCCTCAGCACTGACCCTCTGACAGTGTGGCACTCCCTCAGCGCTGACCCTCCGACAGTGCGGCACTCCCTCAGCACTGACCCTCGGACAGTGTGGCACTCCCTCAGCGCTGACCCTCCGACAGTGCGGCACTCCCTCAGCACTCACCCTCCGACAGTGCCCGCTCCCCCAGCACTCACCCTCCAACAGTGCCCGCTCCCTCAGCACTGACCCTCCAACAGTGCCCGCTCCCTCAGCACTGACCCTCCGACAGTGCGGCGCTCCCTCAGCACTGACCCTCCGACAGTGCAACACTCCCTCAACACCTATCTTCCGATGTGAGTGTGAGTGTGTGTGTGTGAATGAGTGAGTGAGTGTGTGTTTGTGTGTGTGAGTGACTGTGTGTGTGAGTAAGTGTGTGTTTGTGTGTGTGAGTGACTGTGTGTGTGAGTGAGTGTGTGTTTGTGTGTGTGAGTGTGTGTGTGTGGGAATGGATAAGAGTGTGTGTGTAAGTGTGAGTGTGTGAGAGGTGTGTGTGTGTGAATATGTGTGTGAGTGACTGCTTGCGTGTGTGTATATGAATGTGTGAGTGTGAAAGTGAGTGAGTGTACGTGAGTGAGACTGTTGTGTGTTTGTGTGTGAGTGAGTGAGTGACTGTGGGTGTGTGAGTGTGTGTATGAATGCATGAGTGCATGAGTGTGTGTTTGAGTGTGAGTATGTGTGTCCCCGTGCGTGAGTGTGTGTGTGAGAGGGTGTATATGAGTGTGTCTGTGACTGTGTGAGCGTGAGCGTGTGTGTTTGTGTGAGTGTGTGTGTGTGAGAGTGTTTTTGAGTGAGTGTGTGTGTGTGAGAGTGAAAATTAGTGTTTGAGAGAGAGTGTGTGTGAGTGGGCAAGTGAGTGTGCGTGTATGATTGAGTAAGTGTGTGTGTGAGTGTGTGTCAGTGAGTGAAAATGTGTGTTTGAGAGAGTGTGAGTGCGTGAGAGTGTCTGTGTGTGAGTGTGGTATGTGTGTGTGTGTGAGTGAGTATCTGTGAATGTTTGTGTGAGTGAGAGTGTGTTTGTGTGAGTGTGAGTGTATGTGTGGTGTGTATGTGAGTGTGAGTGTGTGTGTGAATAAATGTGAGTGTGTGTATTTGGCTGAGTGTGTGTGTAAGTGTGTGTGTGAGTATCTGTGTAAGTGTGTGTGTGTGTGATTGAGTGAGTGTATGTGTGTGAGTGAGTGTGTGTGTGAGTGACTGCGTGTGTGTATGAATGCATGAGTGTGTGTGAGTGTTTGTATGAATGTGTGAATGTGTGAATGTGTGTGAGTGTGTGTGTGTGTATGAGTGTGTGTCAATGTGCATAAGTGTGTGTGTTTGAGTGTGTTGTGTGTGAGTGAGTGTGTGTGTGTGTATGTGTGAATGAGAGTGCATGTGTGTGTGAGAGAGTGTATGTGAGTGAGAGAGTGTGTGAGTGTGAGTGTGTCTGGGGTGTGTGTGTGAGTATGTCTATATGAGTGTGTGCGTGAGTGAGCGACTGTGTGTGCATGTGTGTGTGAGTGTTGGAGTGAGAGACAGTTTATGAGCGAAAATGTGTGTGTACATGTGAGCATGCATGTAAGTGATTGTGTGTGTGTGAATATGTCTGCGTGAGTGTGTGTCTGAGTGTGTATTTTGTGTGTGTGTGTAAGTATTTGTGTGAATGAGTGTGTGTGTGAGTGAGTGTGGTGTGAGTGAGTGTGTGTGTGAGTGAAAGAGTGTGTGTGTGAGAGTGAGAGAGTGCATGTGTGAGATTGAGAGTGTGTACGTGTGTGACTATGCACGTGTGAGTGTGAGTGTGTGTGTGAATGTGACGGTGTGTGTGAGTGATTGTTTTTGTGTGAGTGAGAGTGTGTGTGAATCAAAATGTTGATGTGTTGTGTGTGTATATGAGTGAGCATGTTTGTGTGAGTGTGTGTGTGAGAGTGTCTATGTGAGTGTGTGTGTGTGTCTGTGAGTGAGTGAGTATGTGTGTCAGTCTGCATGAGTGCGTGTATGTGAGTGTGTGAGGGTGTGTCTGAGTGTTCGTGTGAATGAGTGTGTGTTAGTGTGTGTGTGAGTGAGTGTGTGTGTGTGAGTAAGTGAGTGTGCGTGAGAGAGTTGGTGTGTGTGAGTGAGAGAGTGTATGTGTGGGGTGTGTGTGTGAGTGAGCAGGTGTGTGTGTGAGTACGGAAATGTGTATGTGTGAGTGACTGCATGTGTGTGAGTGAGTATGTGTGTGATTGAGTATATGTGTGTAAATGTATGTGTGACTGAGTGTGTGTATGTCTGGGTGTGTGTGAGTGACTGTCTGTGGGTGTGAGTTTGAGTGTGTATGTGAGTGTGTGTGAGTTTGTGGTTGTGAGTGTGTGTGTGTCTGTGAGTGAAAATATGTGTGTGTGAGAGAGACAGTGTGTGGGTGTGAGTGTGTGTGTGTGTGAGTGCGGGTGTGAATGTGCGTGTGTGAGTGTGTGGGTATGCGTGTGTGTGTGAGTGTGTGGGTGTGCGTGAGTGTGTATGTGTTTGCCTGAAAATATATGTGTGTGAGAGAGTGTGTGCGTGTCTGTGAGTAAAAATATGTGTGTGTGAGAGATTGTCTGTGTGTGTGAGTGAGTGTGTGTGTGAGCGTGTATGAGAGAGTGTGCATGTGTGAGTTAGGGTTAGGGTTAAGGTTAGGATTAGGGTTAGGCTTAGTGTTAGTGAGCATGTGTGTGTGTGAGTGAGCGTGTGTGTGAGTGTGTGAGAGTGAGTGAGTGTGTGTGAGTATGTGTGGGGTGTGTGCATGTGTAAGTGTGTGTGTGAGAGAGTGAAAACATGTGTGTGAGTGAGATTGTGTGTGTGAGAATGCATGTAAGTGTGTTTGTGAGTATGTGTGTATAAGTGTGAGTGTGTGAGTTTGTATGTGTATGATTGAGTGAGTGTGTGTGAAAGTGTGTGTGTGTGAGTGAAAATGAATGTTTGAAAGAGAGTATGAGTGAATGTGTGAGTGAGTGAGTGTGTGTATGAATGTGTGTGAGTGAGTGTGTGTGTGCGCGTCAGTGTGCGTGAGTGTGTGTGTTTATGAGTGTGTTTGTGCAAGTGTGTGTGTGCGTATGTGTGTGTGTGAGTTGGTGTGTGTGTGAGTGAGCGTGTATGTGTGAGTGAGTGCATTTGTGTGAGTGTATGTGTGTGTATATGTGTGAGAGTGTGTGTGTGTATGTGTGTGAGAGTGTGTGTGTGTGAGTGTGTGTGAGTGAGTGTGTATGTATGAATGTATGTGTGACTGAGTGTGTGTCAGTCTGTGAGTGTGTCTGTCTCTGTGTGTGTGTGTGTGTGTGTGTGTGTGTGTGTGTGAAAGAGAGTGTGTCTGTCTCTTTGTGTGTGAGAGAGAGTGTGTGTGTGTGTGTGAGGGAGAGTGTGTGTGTGTGAGTAAGTGAGCGTGTGTGTGTGTGAGTTAGTGTGTGTGTATGTGTGTGTGTTTGAAAGTGTGTGAGAGTGAGACTGTGTGTCTATGTGAAAGAGAGATGTGAGTGAGCTGTGTATGTGAGAAAGAGTGAGTGAGTGTGTGCCTCCATGTATGTATCATAGGAACGTACGCCTTAGGATAGAAGGAGGCCATTCTGCCCCTCGAGCCTGTTCCACCATTCAACTAGACCATGATATTCTACATCAACTCTGCTGTCCACAGACAGTCAGAGGCTCAGACAGTATGGAAGAGGCCTTTCGGTCCGTGAAATGTGTGCTCACCTAGCTGCACTAATTCCACCTTCCAGTATTATTTTACTGCAGCATTCCTCAATCCTACGACACCTTTAATATCCAGAAAAGTCTCGTCCTCTGTCCTGAATTTATTCAAAGTTTAAGGCCTCCGCAGGAGAGTAAAGGCAATTATACCCCTAACCCAAACGGTAGATCTCACATTCCAACATCCACCACCTTCTGTGACAGAGAATTCCAAAGCTCCATCATCTCCTGAGAGAAATGAGGTCCTCCTCATCTTAGACTGAAATGGTTGACTCCTTCTCCTGGTTCCACAGGCATTAGCCAAGGGAAACTCCCTTCCTGTCAAACCTTCAAACGTTTTGAAGTTTTTAATGAGATTCTCCAAAACTACAGAGAATATGGGCACAGTCTCCTCAGGAGGTGGGGTGAGGGGGGAACAGTCCCAGGGATAGGCCAAAGGTCAGTTGCACTCCCTCTCTGTCCAGCCTTCCTCAGATGAGGAGACCAAAACTGTACACAATGTATTCCAGGTACAATCTCACTAAGGCTCCTTATAGTTGTGACTAAACCTTCTATTTTCTTACTCCTGCACTCGAATCACCTCAAAATGAAGGCCAACAAGCCACTGTTGCTAATGAACATGTTTGACCAAGTTCCTTTTAGGGTCCCAAAACTCCCCAATCTCTCATCATTTCAGTTTCTCCCACAGAAATGGGGAAACCTTATTTCACATTCTGTTCCATCTGCCATCTCCTTGCCCATGGTTTAAATCTTCCTGAAACCTCTTTGCATCCTCCTTACAAATCTCATTCTCACCTCGTTTAGGCTCGTCATCATCATACAATCCCTACAGTGTGGTAGAGGGCCATTCATCCTTCAAAGAGCATCCAACCCTAACCCTGTAACCCTACATTTTCCACAGCTAACCCACCCAGCCTGCACATCTTTGGACTGTGGGAGGAAACTGGAGCACCCAGAGGAGACCCACGCAGACACGGGGTGAATGTGCAAACTCCCCACAGACAGTCACCCGTGGCCAGAATCGAACCCGGGTCCCTGGTGTTGCAAGGCCACAGTGCTAACCACTGAGCCACCGTGCTGTGTCATCAGTAAGCTGGTGGTCCTCACATCCAAAGCATGATTTCCCTTCCATAAATCCACGTTCACTTTGTCAAATCCTGCCATTATATTTCAAACTGTCCAGTTGTCACATTCTTAATGTTAGATTTTAGCATTTCCCTTGCTGATGTCGGGGTGGGTGGGGGGGGGGGGGGGGGTTACAGGGATAGGATAGGGTGGTGGGTGTGGGTGGGATTCTCTTTGGAGGGTCAGTATGGACTCGATGGACTGAATGGCCTGCCTCCACACTGTAGGGATTCTGTGATTCTATGAAACAGGTCTATATTTTCCAATTTCCATTCCTTTTCCACTGATTACAGGAACCTTGAACATTACAGACCCTGGGAATGTGACCACCAGAGTTAATGAATTCATTATCGCAATAAAAACTGAAAGAACTGCAGATGCTGAAAATCAGGAACAAAAACAGAAATTGCTGGAAAAGCTCAGAAATTCTGAGGAAGGGTCACTGGACCCGAAACGTTAACTCTGATTTTTTCTTCACAGATGCTGCCAGACCTGCTGAGCTTTTCCAGCAACTTCTGATTTTGTTCCATTCACTATCTCCGCAGCCACCTATTGCAATATACTAGGCTGTAAAACCTCAGGTCCAGGGGATTTAGTGTCTGTCAGTCCTATTCATTTCACCAGTACATTTTTTTTCCCACTAATTTCTTTCAGTTCCTCATTCTTGCTCGCCCCTTTGTTTTCTAATATCTGCCTCTGCAAAGTCTGACCCAAATGATTTATTTAGTTTCTGCACCATTGTCTTATTCCCTCCTGTGAATTCCTGTGTCTTCCTGTAACGTGCCCACCTTTATCTTTGCTCAGCTTTACCTTCAGATATGCCCAGAGCAGCTTTCACTGTCTGTTTTTACATTTCTCGCTATTTTCCATCCAAATTCTATTTTTGCTTTCGTTATTGGATTCTTGTTCTTCCTTTGCTGAGCTCTAAAATACTCCTAATCCTCTGGCTTGTTTTATTTTCGGTAACTTTCGGGCATCTCCCTTTGATCGAGTACTGTCTTTAACTGGTATTAATCACTAGCTGAGGTTTGGATAAATTTCCTTTGGCTTTTTGTGTTGGTTTTTTGTGAATCAGGTATTAATTACTCAAAAGTCAGTCCACTGTAGATTCCCAATCTCTTGCAGCCCCTCATACCTTCCTTCACTTAGATTTAAGATCCTAGTCTTACATTAACTAAGTTACTTCCATAACTAGTGAAAATTTCTCTCATTTTATGGTTCATCTTCCCTCACGACAACATAATTAATTGGCCCTTTCCTGCTGCACAATGTGATATCTCAAATAACTCATTTCCTCTGCATCCTGTTCTAGAAAACCATCTTATATTTATTCCAGAGCCTGCATTGTACTAACTACATTTCTCCAGACTATCCACTGGGTAATGTCGGCCATTAGAGCCTGTAGGATTACATTTGTCCTGAGTGATACTGTTATTACTCCTGTTGGACATACCTGTAGTTGCTGCCCCTATGCACCACTCAAACTGATTTGACATCTTGATCTCTGATCTAGGATCCTTTCTCACTGACGTCGAACCCACCCACCTTCTCCCTGTCCCTTCTCAGCTGTGGAGTTATTCCAGGAAACCTGATGTTTCTCCTCACAACCTCACAAAGCTGATTTAACCAGTGATGGACTGGGTGCCTGGGACATCCTCCTGTGCTTTATCCTAAAGGTTGGACTGTATTAAAATGTTTCACCTTCAGGAGTTTCGAATATCCCGAGCACAAAGCTGCCCAGCGCTGGGCTGAGGATCAACTCATCACCGAGGTTAGCTCTGAGGCCATAAGATAAGGGGGGGGAAAGAAGCAGGACCATTCAGCCTGCAGAACCAGCTCTGCTACTCAGTGAGATCATGGCTGATGTGGTCATCCCCAACTTCACTTTTCCCCATAGCCGTGGATTGCCTCCCTGATTAAAAATCTCTCCATCTCAGCCCGTCATCTGGAGATTTGAAATCTCACATGCTGCTTCCTTAACTTGTGCCTCACACCACATCTTGCACCCTTTGTGGCCTCCCTCAGCCCCCACCCCAGGTCCCCGACACTCTGTGAATGTGGAATGGGACACAGTGTTGTAACAATGTGGGGAGCTTGCTGCATTCTGATGGTTACCAAACTATTCCAACATCCAAAGGTAGTTGTTCTTGTGAATCCACTGGGAACCAGCAGCTCAGAGAAATGTTATGGCACAGAAATTGGCCATTCAGCCCAGCAGGTCCATGCTATAATGCCACTGGATGGCAGAATCAGACCTCTCCTCCTTCAGCCTTGAGGTTTTGATTCTCCGATGGTCATCCTGAGGTGTCAGAGACCCCGCTCTCATCCTTGGGCGAATTCATTGCAACTCATTCCAATCTTCGAGATGGACTTGGAGCAGACAGAGTAACATTGGGTTGAATCCTACTGGGATTCTTTAGCTACGTCTGTGTGACTGGCAGTCAGGGGGCATCATGCCCCACTTTCTGAGCAGGAACCTGTAGGTGCCACTGGTGGGGGTGGGGCTGAGGTGGGACTTTCTCCTCCCCAAGGACCTGGCATTGGAAACCATGACCCCAGGCCATGGGCAGCCTGCTGCAATGTTGGCACCCATTCACCCCCACCCCCTGTCCCCACACCCTCCAACCCCAGGGTCAGTGCAGTCTTGGGCACCTGGAGGAAAACCCAGCACTGTAGGAAAGGAGGTCTACCTTCTCCCCTCTGCCAGGGTGGCCACCACCTTGTTGAAAGTGTTCAAGGTGGAGTAAGGTGATCTCAACAAAGAGAAGGGCCTCACCAACTTATTGCCCAATTCTGCCACGCATCACACCACAGTCCCTGCCACTCAGACCCATATGAGGTTCCACCCCTATTATTTGTAACAGTAAACAACAGCTTCCTGTGAATTGTCTCCTTGCAGACTCTCTCTGCTGGTATAAGTGCACATGGCAGTCTCAAATGCAGAAAATACACAATGCAAGTTTCAAACCCCTACAGTTGGACATAGGCTGTACTTCACTGTGATAGAATCAACCTTCAGCTAATTGTCACACTGTACCTAGCCATCCAAAGTTCAAAACAATCTGCTGTCAGACAATAATCTACAACAGACAGCACTTACCGAACAATCCCAATGGTGTTAACAGCTGGTCTAACAATTAATTGAGACTAGGACCCGAGGGCACAGCCTTAGAGTACAGGGAAGACCTTTTAGAATGGAGATAAGGAGAAACTTCTTCAGCCAGAGAGTGGTGAATCTATGGAATTCACTGCCACAGAAGGCTGTGGAGGCCAGGTCATTGAGTACATTTAAGGCTGAGATAGATAGGTTCTTGATTATCAAGGGATCGAGGGTTACGGGGAGAAAGCGTGAGAATGGGGTTGAGGAACTGATCAGCCGTGATTGAATGGGGGAGGAGGCTCGATGGGCCGAATGGCCTAATTTCTGCTCCTGTGTCTTATGGTCTTAATTGAAGATTATTAGTCAGGCTCATAAGGTGTCTCACTCATGCTTCACCAGAACAGCACATGTTCAGGGACCCATTCTTCAAACACAAAAGGAACAGTTTCTAACCTTCAGAGAAAGTTCCCTTAGTCGAACACCCACATCCATGGACAATGTTTTAAAAATTCTCTGCTTGGCAGGATGCAGTGAGCGGTGGGCCACAGGGAACAGTGTGGCCTCTCACCCTTTCACAGTTTAAATGAACTTGAGGGCATGTAGCAAAACCTGCTGAGGATACAGAGATACAGGACACTAGGGGACAATGGTTAAAAATCATGGCTCACTTAAAGATGAGGAAAAAGGATTCTCTGAGAGGGTCATCAGTCTTTTGGCGCTGTCTTCCTCAAAAGCAGAGTCCTTGAATATTTTTAAGGCAGAGGTGGGTAGACCCTTGCTAAGCAAAGGCGTGAAAGATTATTGTAAATAAACGGGAACATAGAGTAAACAGATCAGCCATGATTGACCATCAAACCATGAGAAACAGGAGCAGGAGAAAGCCATTCAGCCCCCTCGAGTCTGCTGCCCCATTCAATAGGATCATGGCTGATTGACATTCCTTACACCCACTTTTCTGCCCTTTTCCGATAACCCTCAATTCCCCGACTGATCAAGAATCTATCTGTCTCAGCCATAAATATACACAAGGACTCTGCCCCCCAACAGCTCCCTGTAGCCAGGAGTTCCAAAGACTCACAACCCTCTGAGAGAAGAAATTCCTCCCCATCTCAGACTTAAATTGGTGCCGCTTTATTCTGAGCCTGTGCCCTCCGGTCGTAGACTCTCCCATGAGGGGAAACATCTTCTTAGCATTTACCCCGTCACGCCCCTTAAGAATCGTATCTGATGTTATCAAATGGAGGAGCCGAATGCCTCCTCCTGCATCTAATTCATCTACCAACATGAAACCAGTCAGTGATTGATGAAGCCACACATTCTGGGTATTTTTTGAGAATGGATTTATTCAAAGAATGTTGCATTCCATCTGCCTGCTTCCTACCAACTTATATATCATCCCAAACAGTCTCTCTTCACTCTATTCTGATAACCCAATTAAAAGAAGAAACCCAAATTAAATCAACTTGAACCAAATTAATCATGTGAAAGCCCCAGGAATATTGTGCACCATATCTAGAGTATTGTGTACTGTACCTGGAATACTGTCTATATTCTAGCATACTTATCAAAGGAAGGAAATATTTGCTTTACAATGAGTGCAATGAAGGTTGATTGGTCCGGTCCCTAGGATGACAAGACTGACCGAAGTGGAGAAACTGAGGAGCTTAAGCCTCTATTTCCCAGAGTTCAGAACGATGTGATTTTGTAATCACTTTGACTGGATTGACACTGGGAGACTGTTTGATACTGGCTAGAGAGACCACAACAAGACACAACACTGGGTCAGAGACTCGGGAAACAGAGGATTGTAAGTCTGAGATGAGAGGAAGTGTCTTCACTCAGAGGCTTGTGAATCTTTGGGGTTCTCTGTCCTAGAGGTTCAGTTGCTACGTTGTACTGACAGATTTCTGGGTACTTTGGCGATTCACCAATGGAGGGAGAGTGATGGCAGGTGCAGCTGAGCTCGAGGATCAGTTGAGAACTGGTTGAATTTCAGTGCAGACTCAATGGGCTGAATGGCCTTCTGCTGGCTCTATGCGATCCAGTCAGTGTGGCACCCCTACAGTGTCATTGTAGGTTGGCTGAAAACTTTCAGGCCTCTCTCTGATTTTCTCTTGCAATGTTTGTTTTCCTGTTTTTGTTCAATATCTCTGGGTTGTGACTGTGTTTTGTTCACTATCATTTTGATTTGTTATTGTAGCTTTTACTGAACAACACACTGTCACCATTTGGTCCAATTGGAAGTTCTGGCTGTTTAACTTTCCTTCCTGAGCTGTAATTACTGGTCATATTGTATCGGCCTCCCTTTTACAAGCCAGGAGAGAGATAGTGGAGAAAGAGAGATCCTTTTGTCTTCCAGTTATAAATTCTTCCTCGGCCTAGGATAAAGCAAAGTAAATAGAGAACAGCAACCAGGACTGACTAGCTATCCATCCATCTGCTATATCGCTGTGGGATCTTGCTGTACACAAATATGGCAACTCATCCCCAACACCGTCACTATGTGCTAAAGTAAAAACTGAAAGAAGTGCTGATGCTGTAAATCAGGAACAATAAGAGAAGTTGCTGGAAAAGCTCAGCAGGTCTGGCAGCATCTGTGAAGAAAACATCAGAGTTAACGTTTCGGCACGGATGCTGCTAGACCTGCTGAGCTTTTCCAGCAACTTCAGTTTTTGTTTCGTGTGCTGAAGTGGATTCCTGAAGAGCTTGAGACTTCACTGTAAAACGCCTTGCTGGTAACAGGATCTGACATGTTGGCAGAGTGCGACAGTGTGCATATGTACCAAGTGAGCAGCTCACTCAAAACCCTGATTCTCAGCACCCCCTCAGTCTCTGAATCTGCCTCTTACTCCTTTTACTGCAACATCCCCCGCTGAGCCGCAAACTGTTTACAAACTCCCCACTGGCAAAAAAGTCCCTGATTAACCACAAGAAAGGAGATTTTATCAGAAGAGACACGGTTTAAAGTAAAAACTTCACAGCGAAGTTAAGGACAGGATTCTCAGTTGGGTGAGCTGGAGCTATGAGAAGATCCCACTATCCTTTCACTATCTGATTCATCTGACTTCTCTCAGAAGGAATCTCCTTTATGAGGGCTTCCCCTGTCACCTCCCAGAGAGAACACAGAAATGCCACAAGTCACATTCTCAAACTCTAGAGAAATGAGGCTAACTATTTCCCTTTTCCTGAAAATGTTTAACCAAACTCAAGAAATCCCATCGCAGGCCATGTTCTCAAACTTTATATCAACATACATCGAACAAATATATTAAAAAAACATAAATAGATATGTTTATTATCGAATTTAATACCAGGAATGAATAGTTACATCAAAATGACCATTTCTCAATATTTAGGAAGCATCTCCACAGTGCTGAGGGACCTAGGTATTCTGGTGCATGAATCATTAAAGGGTAAATGTGCAGATACAGCAAGTGGTTAGGAAGACTAATGGTTTGCTATTATTCATTACAAGAGGAATTGAATATAAAAGCAAGGATTCCCTGCTCCAGTGAATATTTTCAAGGAGGTGATGGAAAGATTCCTGTTGGGCAACAAAATCGAGGGTTATCGGGAATAGATGGGTATGCGGGGTTTTAAAGACAAACAGATGAGCCACAATTATATTGAAAGGCAGAGCAGGCTCGAGGGGCTGAATGGCCTCCTCCTGCTCCAGTTTTGCATGTGCATATGTAACAGTGACATGAGGAACATCTTTCCCATGCAGTGGGTGGTTACAGTCTAGAATGTTCCGCCTGAGGGTGTGATCCAGGCAGGGTCTTTAGTGGCTATCAAAGGAGAATTGGACAATGGTCTGAAGGGAAAAGATTGACAGGGTTATGGGTAAAGAACATGAACTGGGATGAATTGAACTGTCCTTGCAGAGGGCTGAGGTCTATTTGTTTTAACACGAGGAGTATGACAGGTAGGGGAGATTAACTTAGAGCTTGGAATTATACATATAACTATGATGTTGTAGCTGTTACAGAGACTTGGTTGAGACAAGGACAAGATTGGCAGCTTTTTCTGATGAAGGGTCTAGGCCCGAAACGTCAGCCTCTCTGCTCCTATGATGCTGCTTGGCCTGCTGTGTTCATCCAGCCCTGCACCTTGTTGTCTCTGGCAGCTTAATGTTTCTGGATTTAGATGTTTCAGGTGAGATAGGGGTGTAAAAGAGATGGGAGGGGGTTGTGTAACTGATAAGGGAGAATATCACAGCTGTACTGAGGGGAGACATCTTGCGCTCATCCAGTGAGGCATTATAGGTAGAGCTCAGGAACAGGAAGGTACAATTACTTCAATGAGATTGTACTACCGGCCTCCCAATAGCCAGTGGGAGATACAGGAACAGATATGTGGATAGATTTTGGAAAAATGTAAGAACAACAGGATTGTTGTGGTGAGTGATTTTTAACTTGTATTCACTGGGACTCACTTAGTGCCAGGGGTTTGGGTGGGGGGAATTTGTTAGGTCTGTGCAAGAGGGTATTTTGAAACAATATTTAAGTAGTGCAACTGGGGAAGGGGCCATACTAGACCCTGGTATTTGGGAAACAGCCTGGCCAGGTAATCAAAGTTTCAGTGGGGGAGCATTTCAGGAGCAGTGACCACAATTCTCTAAGTTTTAAGTTACTTATGATTAAGGATAAGCGTAGTTCTTAGGTGAAAGTATTGTAGGGAGGTTAACTACCACAACATCAGGCAGAAACTGTGGAATGTAGATTGGAGGCAGCTGTTTGAGCATATATCCACATCTGGCACGTGGGGAATCTTAGAAAGGCCAGTTGTTTGGATTCAGGAGCATCATGTTCCTGTGAAAATGTAGGATAAGGATGGCAAGATTCAGGAACCTTGGACGACAAGAGAAATTCAGGATACAGCTGGATGTAGATAGGTTGGAGATTTGGGCGGAGAAATGGCAGATGGAGTTTAATCCAGACAAATGCAAGGTAATGCATTTGGGAAGATCTAATCCAGGAGGAAAATGTGCAGTAAATGGCAGAGCCCTTTGTACCTCAACAAGTAGAGGGATCTAGGCGTACAGGCCCACTGTTTATTGAAAGTGGCAGCGCAAGTGGATAAGGTGGTCAAGAAGGCATATAGCACGCTTTCCTTCATCGATCAAGGTGCTGAGTATAAATATGGGCAAGTCATGTTGCAGCTGTATAGAACTTTAGTTAGGCCACATTTGGAATATTGTGTACAGTTGTGTTTGTCACACTACCAGAAGAATATGGAGGCTTTGGAGAGGGTATAGAAACAGTTTGCTGGTATGTCGCCTGGTTTGGGGGGGTATTGGACAAATTTGGTTTGTTTCCCTTGAACATTGGAGGCTGAGGAGGTTATAAAGAACAAGAACAAAGAACAAAGAAAATTACAGCACAGGAACAGGCCCTTCGGCCCTCCAAGCCTGCGCCGATCCAGATCCTCTATCTAAACCTGTCGCCTATTTTCCAAGGATCTGTATCCCTCTGCTCCCTGCCCATTCATGTATCTGTCTAGATACATCTTAAATGACGCTATCGTGCCCGCCTCTACCACTTCCGCTGGCGACGTGTTCCAGGCACCCACCACCCTCTGCGTAAAGAACTTTCCACGCATATCTCCCTTAAACTTTTCCCTTCTCACCTTGAAATCGTGACCCCTAGTAATTGAGTCCCCCACTCTGGGAAAAACCTTCTTGCTATCCACCCTGTCTATACCCCTCATGATTTTGTAGACCTCAATCAGGTCCCCCCTCAACCTCCGTCTTTCTAACGTAAATAATCCTAATCTACTCAACCTCTCTTCATAGCTAGCGCCCTCCATACCAGGCAACATCCTGGTGATCCTCCTCTGCACCCTCTCCAAGGCATCCACTGATCTGATGGAAGTTTACAAAACTATGAGAAGAATGGAGAGAATGGATAGGCAGAGTGCTTTTCTCAAGGTAGAAATGTCAAGTTAGTCAGGGACATAGGTTTAAGGTAAAAGGGGGTAAGTTTAAGGGAGATATAAGAGGCAGATTTTTTTACACAGTGGGTGGTGAGTGCCTGGAATGCGCTGCCAGAGGAGGCGGTGGAGGCAGACACAATAGCACTGTTTAAGAGGCATCTTGACAGGTACGGAATAGAGGGATACAGACAGCATAGAGGTAAAAGGGTTTAGTTTAGAAAGGCATCATGTGTTAGCACAGTCTTGGTGGGTTAGAGGGCCTATTCCTGTGCTAGACTGTTTTTTACTCTTTGTTCAGGTCTAGCATTGTTACGTTGTACTGAATAGCGCACTTCTCTCTGCTAGCACCATTCAGAGATGTGTTGCCTTGATTTACATCATGTTCTCATTACTAATCAATATTCAGCTCCAACTGTCCCACATCAATATATCAGATTTCTCTCTTTATTGGTACATTATCTTCTGCCATCGATCAAGACTCAGTTGTGAAGCCGTTGTTGCAATGTGACTTGCCCAAGAGCGGATCTTTCAGTCGGGCTTTCGGTTTGTGGTCTGTTTGTGGTGGAAAGGGCAGAATAACCACGGTGAGATCTGACTGCACAAAACTCCCTCACGTTCCGAAAACCACGTTGCACATTCACTTTAAACACATGGCATTACGCACAAGTTGGATTTTCACTCAGTCACAGTGCTGGGAGGATCAACTGGGATCTATAAATGTGGAAGGCAGGAACCTACGATCACCAAGCTGCCCTCAGATACTCACTCTGTCAGAGAGCGAACAACGGCAAAAAGATTCGCGATGGTGAGTACACAACTCTCAGTATCAGGCAAGACTCTGATGTTACTGAAATCAGAACTCGAGCGCTGACATTGCTATAGCTCTTTTAGAATCTTGGGAATGACTGTCTTGCAGAGTATAATCACAGTTGTGATCTGACAAGCAGATCAATTCACTTGCACACAGCAAGATCCCAAGGGCAGCACAGTGAGTATGAGGAGAAAATCTCTTTTGAGACGTCAACAGCTGCATAAATACTGTCCCCAAGACACAGAAGGGGACAGTCCGACTCCGACAGTGTGGCGCTCCCTCAGCACTGACCCTCCGACAGTGCCCACTCCCTCAGCGCTGACCCTCCGACAGTGCGGCGCTCCCTCAGCACTGACCCTCCGACAGTGCCCACTCCCTCAGCACTGACTCTCCGACAGTGCGGCGCTCCCTCAGCACTGACCCTCCGACAGTGCGGCGCTCCCTCAGCACTGACTCTCCGACAGTGCGGCGCTCCCTCAGCACTGACCCTCTCACAGTGCGGCGCTCCCTCAGCACTGACCCTCCGACAGTGCCCACTCCCTCAGCACTGACCCTCCGACAGTGCAGCGCTCCCTTAGTGGTGTGATCTTAGTTGATCTGATAATCATGAATTTCACCTTGCGACATGTGAGAGAAAGATTGATTTGTGTTGCGAAGGGCACTTGTGGGTTACTGGGGTGTGGATGGAATGGCCAGATTGTCAGGATTGATACCAGCCAAGCTGGAACATTGTGAAGGGCCTGCATTGCCTACTGCTGTTCCTGGTCACATTTTCAGTGTGGCACACCCCCAAGGCCGAACAGCTGACCGGGGTTTTTATCCTCACTGATGAGACGTGGGCATTGCTGGCTGGGCCCAGCATTCATTGCCCGGTCCCTAGTTGCCCCTTGAGAAGGTGGTGGTGAGCTGCCTTCTGGAACTGCTGCAGTCCATGTGCTGTGGGTTGACCCACAATGTCCTTAGGGAGGGAATTCCAGGATTACTGAGCGTCGGTGGTGGAGGGAGTGGGATGTTTGTGGATGTGGTGCCAATCAAGTGGGAGCTGCTTTGTCCTGGATGGTGTCGAGCTTCTTGAGTGTTGAGAATAGTAACCTCAGGATGTGGATTGTGGGGTGTTTGATGGCGGTAGTGGCTTTGAATGGCATTGGGAAATGGATGTTTTCTGCCTTTTTGGAGATGGTCATTGCCGGCCCTTCTGTGAACTGAACAAACTGAGAGCTGAAGCCTGGATGTTGTCTAGGCCTTACTGCCTGCATGTCCCAGTCTCTGATGTGGGGCTGGAATACTGGGTAGTTGGCCAAAGCTCCCACTGAGCAGAAGGTGACAGAAGGTTGATGTTAACTGCTACTCACTCTCAGCAGGTCCTCACCATCCTCTCATCTCTCCAGGTTGGATCAACAACGAACACTTTGTTGCTGCTTCTCTCAGTTTCATTCCTCGCTGTCTCATCATCAACTGATACCAGCACCCTCAATATCACCTTCCAACGCAGCCTCAACCTGGCCAGAAAGATCCTCCAAGAAGTCCGAGATTTACTCATCAAATATGTAAGAACCACATCCTCTTCCTATTCACTTTCAGATGTTGGACTGTCAGGTCCCCCAGGAACCCGGTCCTGATAGCTGATTGGTGATTTCTAGACCAGTAGCCTTCCCTTAAAACCCAACAGGCGAATTATCATTGGTACTTTGGGATCCAAACCAGAAAAACTGACCAGGAAAATACTGGATTATTGTAGCAGTCGCTCAGGTTCATTGATGTTCCTCACTCCTGGCTCAGCCCAGTCAACACATCCACTTGTGTGAAAAACAGAAAGAAAGAGTATGGTGATCGATTGGGAAGTGCAGATGTACAAAGGGATCTGGGTGGCCTTATAAATCAGTCAATGAATGTAGTCAGGCAAGTGCAGCAAGCAATTAGGAATTCCAAAGGTATATTGGCCTTCATTACAAGATGATTTAAGCTCATAACTAGGAATATCTTCTATAGAATCCCTACAGTGTGGAAACAGGCCATTCAGCCCAACAAGTCTACACCGACCCTCAGAGCATCCCACCCAGACCCATTCCCCAAACCCACCCAACCTGCACATCCCTGGATACTACAGACAATTTAGCATGGCCAATCCACCCTAGCCTGCACATCTTTGGACTGCGGGAGGAAACCGGAGCACCCGGAGGAAACCCATGCAGAAACAGGGAGAACGTGCAAACTTCACACAGACAGTCACCCGAGGGTGGGATCAAACTCAGGTCTCTGGTGCTGTGAGGCAGCAGTGCTAACCACTGAGCCAATGTTAAGTTTAATGTTGATCGAATTTAAATTCTAGTAGGGCCACTCTGTTCGGGATTTGAACCTGTATCCGCAGTACATTAGGCTGGGCCTCGGGTTTACTAGTCCATTCACACCATCGCCTCTTCCTGCAGTTATACCTTGGTGAGACCAGATCTGGAGTAGTCCGAGCAGTTTTGGTCTCCCTACCTAAGGAAGGATATTCTTGCCATAGAGCGAGTGCAGTGGAGGGTTCCCTCGGCTGATTCTGAGTTTGGTGAGACTGTCCTATGAGAAGATATTGGTCCAACTGGGCTTGTATTCACTCGCATTTAGAAGGATTGAAACTTATAAAATTCTAACGGGACAGGACAGACTAGATGTGGAGAGTGTTCTCCTGGTTGGAAGAGTCTAGAACCAGGGGACAGTGTGTAACGAAATGGGATAGACCTTCCAGGACTGAGATGAGGAAAGATTTCTTCACTCAAAGGGTATGGAATTCTCTAGTCACTGAATATATCCAAGAAAGAGATGGATATATTTTTAAATTTTAATGGCATCAAGGGGTGTGGGGAGAAAGTGGGAGTAGAGCATTGAGATAGAGGATCAGCCAGGGATCATGTTGATATGTGGAGCAGGCTCAAAGAGCTGAATAGGGTTTCTAACATGAGTCCAGCTCACGTGGGCAATGCCTCTTCTTGTATCTGTGCTCCTGGAGAAATAAGTACTTTTCCAACCCAATGCTTTTGACCGAATTTAGAAACAGGACAAGATGGGAAGCTCATCCTTTGAAGATTACAATATGATCCTGTACAGTTTACCAACTACCACCATTGATTACAGCAGCTGGCTACAAATGCAGGTACGCATTAACCACAGCCTGTTCTTCGATTATTCCTCACTGTCTCTCCCCCTCTCATACCCCACCCATGTCCCCGACCTCCCCATCCCATCTCCATCACTTCACCCATACTGCCTCAGCCTCCTACACTCACAACCCATCACCTTCTCTGCCACCCTGACCCTCCCCCCGTCACCCTCATCCCATCCCCTCATCCTCACCCTCACCTTCCTTCACTAACACCCCCAAACCCCCCAACCCTTACGCCCCAACCCCCTTCACTGTCACCCCCACCCCTTCACTCTTACCCACTCACCCCATCCCCTCGCCCACACACCCCATCCCTCACGCCCGCAACCCCTCCAGCACCCTCCTCACGCACCCCCACCCTCCCTCCTCCCCCCAGCCTCAGTTACCCCTCTTGGGACTCACCCAGTCTCTGCTGTGACCTGCAGGATGTGGATCGCTTGCTGCTTAATGCAAAGGATCTCTACACCTTCTGGATCCATGTGGATTTTAAACGGATCGATGAACTGGCAGATTGCCAAGAATCAGCTATCAGCAATTCCATGGAAGTGGTTTCCCTAGATCTCCGGGATTTGATCTCCCAGCTCAACTCCCAGGTACAGGAGGGCTCAGGGGGTGTTGGGAATATTGGAATCGCACAGTAAAGCTCCTCCGATACTGAACGGGAGGGGAGCGGGTGCCAGGACAGTTTCACAGTCTCACAATTTTACAGCACATGAAGAGGCTACTTGGCCCATTGAGCCAATACTGGCCCTCTATGTAACAATCCGGGCAGGTCTACGGCCCCACCTGGTGGCTCCTGCGAATTGATTTCCCTCAAACACGTCCAATTTTCTTTCATTTATTGAGCCTACTACCACATCCCTCATTGGGAGAAAGACCAGGGGTATCCAGCCAATTGTCTTTCCAGTACTGCCCTTGGATTTATCATCTGCCTCCTTCTTAAGTCTCACTTTAATGCTCAAACTCCCTTTGTTTTAGGAATTCCAGCAAATAATCCATTATCTATCTCTGCATTTCAATCAGTCTGCATCTGTCTCTCTCTCTGACATTTCCACTGTTTTGACAGAGATTGTCACTAGTAACCCCTTTGGCTCTGAGGCTGTGTAAGACAGGCTGGGGAGTGAGTGTCAGGGTTCACTCACTACAATCAGCACTCCCTGGGAGTACACAGCGGAATTTCAGCTTCAGTGCAGCAGGCTGTGTGTGAGTGTGTGTGTGTGAGTAGGTGTGAGTGTGTCTGTGTGTGTGTGTGTGCCTGTGTGTGTGTGTGTCTGTGTGTGTGTGTGTGTGTGTGTGTGTGTCTGTCTGTGTGTGTGCACCTGTGTGTGTGTGAGTGTGTGTGTGAGAGAGTGTGTGTGTGTGTGTGTGCGCATCTGTGTGTGTGTGTGTGTGTGTGTCTGTGTGTGTGTGTGTGTGTGAGAGAGTGTGTGTGTGTGTGAGAGAGTGTGTGTGTGTGCACGCGCATCTGTGTGTGTGTGTGCGCACATCTGTGTGTGTGTGTGTGAGAGAGTGTGTGTGTGAGAGAGAGTGTGTGTGTGTGTGTGTGTCTGTGTGTGTGTGTGTGTGTGTGAGAGAGTGTGTGTGTGTGTGCGCGCGCATCTGTGTGTGTGTGTGTGTGAGAGAGTGTGTGTGTGTGTGAGAGAGTGTGTGTGTGTGCGCGCGCATCTGTGTGTGTGTGTGCGCGCATCTGTGTGTGTGTGTGTGAGAGAGTGTGTGTGTGAGAGAGTGTGTGTGTGTGTGTCTGTGTGTGTGTGTGTGTGTGTGAGAGAGAGTGTGTGTGAGAGAGAGTGTGTGTGTGTGTGTGTGTGTGAGAGAGAGTGTGTGTGTGTATGTGTGAGTGTGTTGGAGGGATTGTGGGTAATTAAAGTTGACAAGACAAGATGTCCCCAGGGAGTCTGAACAAAGTGAGAGTGGAAGTTACAGGGATGTAGGCCTCAGCGAGTCCCACATTCCATCCCCCCCACCCCACCACTCCCTGTGGGAGTGAGTCCCACATCACCACCCCCCCCACACCCCCTGCCCCCACCCCCCACCTCGGTCCCTGGGTAAAGAGCTTTTCCTGAATTCCCCACTGGATTTATTGGTGACTGTGTTGTATATTGATGGCCCTCTGGTTCTGACCCCTTGCACGAGGGAAGGCACTTTCTCCCCAATACTTGTTCTGAGTCATTAGTGATCTTACTGACATGCTGTTATTGATAATGATTCGTGAATGTGTGAGGCCCTCACTCCTCTCTCTCCTGTTCAGACTCTGTACGGTTTGTGTCTTTCCAGATCTCAGCTCTGAACAGCACGACCCCAGAGCCCTGGGACCTGATTCTCCCCAACAATGTCCTGAACCCAGGCCACGACTGGCACAGCAAGCTGCAAGGATACATCATCTTCCGAGACCTGGAAACCTACCTGAACAAAGTGATCCGAGACTTCACACTCTTAAAGACCAAATAC
>NW_025966144.1:0-12418 GCF_021869965.1 Rhincodon typus | reverse complement strand
ACCTGAACAAAGTGATCCGAGACTTCACACTCTTAAAGACCAAATACTGAGCCTCAGTAAGGAATCCAAGAGAATTTAATGGACATTGGAACTTTGCTCCAGTCTGTCTATATGTCCCATGCACTAAGTATTGAAGTGACTGAGTAGGTATTTATAAATTAATGTATTGTTGTGATAGCCGATCTATATTTATGATTTGTGATAATTTATTTAATTTAAATAAAAAAGTTCAATTTACCTTTGAATTGATTGAATTTGTTTAGTGTTGGTAGATAAAGCAGATCTGATGGGTTCAATTCCACCCTCGGGCAACTGTCTGTGTGGAGTTTGCACATTCTTCCCGTGTCTGCGTGGGTTTCCTCCGGGTGCTCCGGTTTCCTCCCACAGTCCAAAGATGTGCAGGTTTAAGTGGATGGGGCTGTGCTAGATTGCGCATAGTGTTCTGGGATGTGTAGCTTAGGTGGGTTATAGGGGTATGGGTCTGGGCGGGATGCTCCAAGGGTGGGTGTGGACTTGTTGGGCCGAAGGGCCTGTTTCCACACTGCAGGGATTCTACGATTCTATGATGGGTCATATTAAGGGAAAACCGAAGTAATATTAAAAAATACTGCGCACCAATAATCAAACCTGGATGTTACAAAATAACAAAAGGACAAAACACAGAGGTCTGTATCTGAAACTACATCGATAGTGTACATTCAAGTCAATCCAGTACATAAGATCTAATACCTGTTATGGAGATATAGCTGCAAGATGTCCTGGGTCTTGTGTTTGAGGAATATATAACATTCAAGAGGAAGAGAAAGCTTGGTAAGGGTGAAGGGGTAGAACTGTTAGTGTTTTTTTTATTCATTCACGGGATGTGGGCATTTATTGCCCATAAATTCCCCAAGAGTCAACCTCATTGCTGTGGGTCACGCAGTCACATCTGGTCCAGACCAGGGAAAAGCAGCATGTTTCCTTCCCTGTAGGGCTTTAGTGAGACACACTGGATTTTCCAACAATTAACACCAGTTTCACGGCCATCATTAGAATCTTAATTCCAGGTTTTTAATTAAATCCAAATGCCTCCATCTGCAGCGGCAGGATTCGAACCCGGTTCCCCAGAACATTACCTATAGTCTCTGGATTAACAGTCTAGTGATATTAGACCTTCGCCCTCACTAAAGGATGGCATTTGTGCAATAGTTTGAGATGATCTTGGTTCAGGAGGTGACGATGTAGAATCAGTTTGGATGGAGATGAGAAAGACAAAGAAGTCACTAGACACAGTACTCTACAGGCCCCTAAAAATAACCACAATGTAGGATAAAGTGAACAAAAATTAACATTAGGTGTTAACAAAAACAGAAATTGCTGGAAAAGCTCAGCAGGTCTGGCAGCATCTGTGGAGAAAAAATCAGAGTTAACGTTTCGGGTCCGGTGACCCTCTCCCAGTTCTCAGAGCAGCTCAGGAGGATTTAAACTAGTAAGGGGGCAGGGGGGACACCCAAGGAGATAGTGAGGAAAGAGATCAGTCTGAGACTGGTACAGTTGGGAAAAGGAGCAAGTCAAACAGTCAGGGCAGGCAGGAACAAAGCAGAGAACGAGGTAGGACTGATAAATTAAACTGCATTTATTTCAATGCAAGAGGCCTAACGGGTAAGGCAGATGAACTCAGGGCATGGTTGGGAACATTGGACTGGGATATCATAGCAGTTAAAGAGACATGTCTCAGGGATGGACAGGACTGGCAGCTTAATGTTCCAGGGTGTAAATGCTATAGGAAGGATGGGGAGAGTGTGGGTGCAAGAGAGGAGGGGAAATGGTGTTTTTGATTAGGGATAACGTTATGGCTATACCTAGGGAGGATATTCCTGGGAATACATCCAGGGAAGTTATTTGGGTGGAACTGAGAAATAAGAAAGGGATAATCACCTTATTGGATTTCTATTATAGACCCCCTAATAGTCAGCAGGAAATTCAGAAACAAATTTATAAGGAGATCTCAGTTATCCGTAAGAATAATAGGGTGGTTATGATAGGGGATTTTAACTTTCCAAACATAGACTGGGACTGCCATAGCGTTACAGGCTTGGATGGAATGGAATTTGTTAAGTGTGTACATGAAAATTTTCTCATTCAGTATGTGGATGTACCTACTCTTGGGAAATAAGGCAGGGCAAGTGACTGGGGTGTCAGTGGGGGAGCACTATGGGGCCAGCGACCATAATTCTATTAGTTTTAAATTAGTGATGGAAAATGATATACCAGATCTAAAGTTAAAGTTCTAAATTGGAGGAAGGCCAATATTGATTGTATTGGGGGTGGATGTTTGCAGGTAGAGGGACGATTGGAAAATGAGAAGCCTTCAAAAATGAGATAATGAGAGTCCAGAGACAGCATGTTCCTGTTAGGATGCAGGGCAAGGCTGGTAGGTATAGGAAATGCTGGATGACTAGAGAAATTCAGGAAGAAAAAGAAGGAAGCACATGTCAGCTAAAGACAGTAGAGATCGAGTGATTCCCTGGAAGAGTATAAAGGCAGTAGGAGTATATTTAACAGGGAAATCAGGAGGCCAAAAAGGGGACATGAGAGAGCTTTGGCAAATAGGTTTAAGGAGAATCCAAAGGGATTTTTATAAATACATTAAGGATAAAAGGGTAACTAGGGAGAGAATAGGGCTCCTTAAAGATCAGAAAGGCTGCCTATTCGTGGAACCACAGGAGATGGGGAAGATACTAAACGAGTATTTTGGATCAGTGTTTACTGTGGAGAAGGATATGGAAGATAGAGAACTTGGGGAAATAAATAGAAACATGTTGAAAAATGTCCCTATTACAGAGGAGGTGGTGCCGGACATCTTAAAACGCATAAAGGTGAATAAATTCCTGGGACCTGATCAGGTATATCCCAGAACTCTGTGGGAAGCTAGGGAAGTGATTGGTGGGCCTCTTGCTGAGATACTTGTATCATTGATGGCCACAAGTGAGATGCCAGGAGACTGGAGGTTGGCTAACGTGGTGTCACTATTTAAGAAACGTGGTAAGGAAAAGCCAGGAAACTATAGACTGGTGAGCCTAACATCAGAGGTGGGCAAGTTGTTGGAGGGAATCCTGAGGGACAGGATTTACATGTATTTGGAAAAACAAGGACTGATTAGGGATAGTCATCATGGCTTTGCGCATGGGAAATCATATCTCACTAACGTGATTGAGTTTTTTGAAGAAATCAGGAAGAGGATTGATGAAGGCAGAGCAGTGGATGTGATCTATATGGACTTCAGTGAGATGTTTGACAAGGTTCCTCATGGTAGACTGCTTAGCAAGGTTCGATCAGATGGAATACAGGGAGAACTAGCCATTTGGATACAGAACTGGTTTGAAGGCAGAAGACAGAGGGTGATGGTGGAGGGTTGCTTTTCAGACAGGAGGCCTACGACCAGCGGTGTGCCACAAGGATCGGTGCTGGGTTCACTGCTTTTTCTCATTTATATAAACGATTTGGATGTGAACATAGGAGGTATGGTTAGTAAGTTTGTAGATGACACCAAAATTGGAGGTGTAGTGGACAGTGAGGAAGGTTACCTCAGAGTACAACGGGACCTTGATCAGATGGGCCGATGGGCTGAGGAGCGGCAGATGGAGTTTAATTTAGACAAATGTGAGGGGCTGCATTTTGGAAAGGCAAATCAGGGCAGGGCTTATACACTTAATGGTAAGGTCCTGGGGAGTGTTGCTGAACAAAGAGACCTTGGAGTGCAGGGTCATAGTTCCTTGAAAGTGGAGTTGCAGGTAGACAGAATAGTGAAGAAGGTGTTTGGTACACTTGCCTTTACTGGTCAGTGCATTGAGAATAGGAGTTGGGAGGTCATGTTGCATCTGTGCAGGACATTGGTTAGGCCACTTTTGGAATACTGCATTCAATTCTGGTCTCTCTGCTGTAGGAAGGATGTTGTGAAACTTGAAAGGGTTCAGAAAAGATTTACAAGGATGTTGCCAGGATTGAAGGGCTTGAGCTACAGGGAGAGGCTGAATAGGCTGGGGCTATTTTCCCTGGAATGTCAGAGGCTGAGGGGTGACCTTATAGAGGTTTATAAAATCATAAGGGGCATGGATAGGGTGAGTAGCCAAGGTCTTTTCCCCCAGGGGTGGGGTAGTCTAAAACTAGAGGGGCATAGGTTTAAGGTGAGAGGGGAAAGATTTAAAAGGGACCTAAGGGACAACTTTTTCACGCAGAGGATGGTGCGTGTATGGAACGAGCTGCCAGAGGAAGTGGTGGAGGTTGGTACAATTACAACATTTAAAAGGCATCTGGATGGGTATGTGAATAGGAAGGGTTTAGAGGGATATGGGTCAAATGCTGGCAAACGGGACTGGATTTATTTAGGAAATCTGGTCAGCATGGATGAGTTGGACCGAAAGGTTTGTTTCTGTGCTGTACAACTCTATAACTCTGAATCTACAATTGCTGAACACAAAGGCTGTTGCTGTTGGATGTCAATATAATCCCAGTGTCGAGCAGAGTTTTAGGATGAAGATCAGGGAGTGCTATTTCTTCCTTATCGTCATGCTGGCCATGGTTCCTGTTCCCAACCAGCCCCTTCCTCAGAGATCAGTGGGCGAGATGGAAGACTGAAGCTGTTTCCTGGCTGACCCTATTAGATTCAGCTTCGCAAGGTAGAGGGGGCATGTGCAGTCAGCATATTGTGGTGCCTGTGGCCATTCAGCTCATCGTGCCCTGTTCTAGCTCTTTGGAAGAGCTCTCCCAATTAGCCCCAATGCCCTGCCTCCTCCTCACTCCCGCTCCCCCCCCAGCTCCCACCCTCACCACCGAGCCCTGCATGTCTCTGACTTCCTTTTAAATCTCCTTCTAAAGCACTCTCAGATCAATGACTACTCCCTGGACGAAAAATGGCCTCTCGTTTCTCCCTTCTTACAATCATCACTTCTCTTCAATCTGAGTCCCTCCTGCTTCCTGAGCCTCCTACCCCTGCAAACAGTTTCTCCTGGTGTACTGTACTAAAACACTTTGTGTAATTGCAGCTCTGTGTAAATGTCCCTAGCTCTGTGACACTGTGACCTTGTCTCCTGTGTTTGCACAACTTCGCAGGACAGCAAGGACCAAACCCTGGCCCACCACTCACCAGCTCAAACAGGGCAGGAAGGGAGCGAGAGGGACAGACCAGCCACAAGGGGCAGCTGTGGATAGGAGAGGTGCTACAGTACAACAACAACCCGCACTCATATGGAGCTTCCCACACTGCGATGGTCTCTCAAGGATGTTTCAAATGGAGTCTGATCCTGATCCTACTCCAGGAGATATTAGGACAGGGGCACACCGCCCCCACCATCCTCCTCGGTGAAACGAATGTGTTTTAAGATTAAAGGAAGAGAGAGGCAGATGGAGGGAGAGGGAAGAAGAGATAATTCCCAGAGCTCAGAGATGAGGCAGCTGACGGAGAGATGGGGAATGGTCCAGGGATGGAATTGGAGGAGTGAAGGGACTTCTGAGGTAAGTGTTAGAGGAGGTTACAGAGATGGGGAGGTCTGCGGCCATGGAGCCAGTTATAAAGGATGTGGGGGGTGGGGGGGGGGAGGTAGCGGAGGGAGGGGTTTATAGATCGAAGCACTGCCAACCCTGGGGACCAGAGGGCACAGAGCAAGGGGATAGTCAGCAGAGATTCGATGGGCAGGAATTACTCACTGGTCACGCAGTTGGCTCCGAAGAATCCAGGGGGGCAGCGGCACACACCAGGCCAGACACAGATCTCTTCCCGGCTACAGGAATGTGGAGCTTCACAGATCGCTGCACACACACACACATACACAGAGAAGGGTAAGACCTCACTAATTCCCGAACAGCCCCAAATTACTTCACAGCTGATAAGTACAGGCAACGCTGGAATGCAGGAAACACAGCAGCGCACAGCAGGATCCCACAAACAGCGACATGACGATTGCAGGGAAACCTGTCTTACCAATAATGGGGCGGGGTAACTGTTGGCCCCGGTCACAAACCACAACCCCCACCTACCCCCCCCCACTCCATGCCCCCCAGCTCTTCTACAAATACAGAGTCCGTGGCATCTTTTGCAGTCACCCGAGAAGCCAGGTGGGGCCAGGGACTGGAGTCTCATCTGAACCCAACACCTTCCACCTGATAATCCCTGCTCCCACCCCGTGAGCTGGGTCCCGTTCACCCCAAAGCCCTAAACACAGCCCTTACGACAGGGGGAAAAGGGCTGAATGGCCTGTGATATCTCACCTCTCTGCAGTGATTGTAATGAGGTCAACCAAGTGGACCTCATAGAATATGAGTTCCCTGATTGGGTCTGGTCCAATCAGGGAGCCCTGGCTGATATTAAAGGGGGAATGTCAGGGATATTGATTCCATGAATGCCTTACTTATTGAGGGGCGGTGCTTTTGCCAATGGCGATACATTTGTAAATAAAGAGTGGTTAGTGATGGGATACTGGCCTCTGAGGAGTTATCTCACCCCCCTGTTTGCAGGCGGTTATCTAGTGACTCCACACTGTGAATTTGGGAGAGTGTGAAGTGTATATTACTGAATCCCAGCAAACTGTCCGATCTCATCACCAGCTGCCTCTGAGCAATCAAAATACAACATTGCAGACAAAGGAGGTCAGAAAATCAAACCAGAAAGTGTGCTGGAGAAACTCATTACTATCTGTGGAGAGAGAAACAGAGTGAACATTTCGAGCCTGGTGTGATTCTTCACTAATCTTCAAATCCTCTCAGGATCACAGGAATCTCTGAAACACCCAATGCTCCTCAGACACTGCTGTCTCCACATTCAGAAATCCACCCTCAATGCTACGGCCCACTGCATGCACGCTCTGACTCCTTTCTCCATCAGCACCACTTCCTCTAATTCTAAGCTGTACTGACCTTCAGTTTCACTTCATTTATTATCTCGTTTCAACAGTGAGGAAGGTTATTGAAGATTACAAAGGGATATTAATCAATTGGATCAATGGTCTGAGGAGGGGCAGATGGAGTTTAATTTGGATAAATGCGAGGTATTGCATTTTGGTAAAACAAATAAGGGCAGGACTTGTACAGTTAATGGTAGGGACCTGGGGAGTGTTGTAGAACAGAGAGACCTAAGGGTTCAGATGTGTAGTTTATTGAAAGTTGCATCACAGGTAGACAGGGTGGTTCAGAAGGCATTTGGCATGCTTGCCTTCATTGCTCAGACCATTGAGTATAGAAGTTGGGGACGTCATGTTGAGGTTGTACAGGGATGTTGGTGAGGCCTCTTCTGGAGTACTGTGTGCTGTTCTGGTTGCCCTGTTATAGGAAGGATATTATTAAACTGGAGAGGGCTCAGAAATGATTTACCAGGATGTTATCAGGATTGGAGGGTTAGACTTAAAAGGAGAGGCTGGATAAGCTGGAACATTTTTTACCAGAATGTGGGATGTTGAGGGGTGACCTTATAGAAGTTTATAAAATCATGTGGGCCATAGATAAGGTGCATAGAAAAGGTTTTTTCCTCAGGTCAGGGGAGTTCAAAACTAGAGGGCATCATTTTAATGTGCGAGGAGGACGATTTAAAAGGGACCTGAGGGGCTACTTTTTCACACAGAGGGTGGTTTATATGTGGAATGAGCTGCCAGAGGAAGTGGTAGATGCAGGTACAGTTACAGCATTTAAAAGGCATTTGGACAGGTACACGAATAGGAAAGGTTTAGAGGGATATAGGCCAAGCGCAGGGAGTTTAATTTGGGAAACTTGGTCAGCGTGGACAAGTTGGATGAAAGAGACTGATTCCGCGCTCTGTGACTCTGTGACTTTTAACAAGAAACACCTTCTCTTCCATTCACATTTTAAGGAATACAAGCTCCAAAAAAAACTTTATAAACAGCCACATTGCACTTGAAACATCGTGAGAGGCCGCTGAGCTTCTCCAGCACATTCTGGTTTAATATCACCCCCCTCCCCCTTACCCCACCCCGTGTGGTCACTTTGACCCATCTACCCCAGGGACTGCAGTGGTTCCAGAAAGTAGCTCACCCTCACCATCCCCAGGGTCATTGGGGAAGGACAATAAATGCTGGTCCAGTCACACCAGGTCCCGTGAGTGAGTCAAAAAATCTCAACTAAGGAGGGAATTGGAAGTTGTTGGTAATAATTGTCTTTTTGTCACTCTAATAGAAACCAGAGCTACACACTTGGGTGGAAAGTAAGTTTTGACCATGACTAGTTGGGACGAATAATCTGTTACCTGGTTAGAAGTAACCAGTAAACCCATTCCCTGTTAACCCAACTTCCACCAATCACACCCAGTCAGCTGGCCGACCAATCAATTCCCTTCCAGATTCCTTGCACAACCAATCGGTTCACACTGTTTTGAACAAATTATTACCCAACCAATGACATTACCCGACTCTTGCCAACGCACAGCCAATCATACAGCAGTGCCATGTCAGTCCCTGACTACAGAGAGCTCACAGCTAAGATGGTGCACATTACCATCAACTCCCAGCCTCAGAAGAACACATTGGTTTACTTGAATGTTTCAATGTTTACCGTAAGATGTAAAAGGCACGTACCGACAGAGCACTCATTGCCTTGCTGCCTCCAGCCTGGGCAGCAGGTCAGTAACGGAGGATCACTAGAATAACAAGGAGAGAGTCAGGGAAACTGCTGTTAATGTTGGAGCACCCTGTGCAGCTTAAGGACAGTCTCCCAGAATCCGGCTCATTGGATATACGCTGCATCCCGTATACGCTGCATCCCATATATGCCGCATCCCGTATACGCCGCATCCCGTATACGCCACATCCCACATACGCCGCATCCCGTAGGCGCTGCATCCCGTAGGCACTGCATCCCATATACGCTGCATCCCATATACACTACATCCCGTATACGCTGCATCCCATATACGCTGCATCCCATATACACTGCATCCCGTAGGCGCTGCATCCCATATACGCTGCATTCTGCATATGCTGCATCCCATATACGCTGCATCCCGTAGGCGCTGCATCCCATATACGCTGCATCCCGTATATGCTGCATACCGTATACACCACATTCCAAATGTGCTGCATTCCATATGCACTGCATTCACAGTATATGACCTTCCATATACACTGCATTACAAATACATTGCATTTCAGATACCGTGCATTTCTCACATGCTGCATTCCATACATGTCACAATTCAGATGCACTGCATCCCATATATACTACATTTCATATGTGCTGTATTCCATATACACTGCATTCCAAATATACTGCATTCCATATAACACTGCATTTGGTTCCATGGCCTGGGAATTTAAGGAAAGGCTGTTCTTCAATCTGTTGCCTCAATGATGGATGAACCCCAATAAAGAAAAGCCCATGAGATCTGGATGTGTGAGTGATGAGGGCTTTTGAAACTGTGTGAGGAGAGATAACAGAGCCAAGGAGGAATTTCTTATCTCAGACAGGAGTCAAATTGTTTACTGCAGAGGGCAGCAATGGCTGAGTCACCAAGTAGATCCAGGGCTGTAATAGAGAGATTTTTAATCAGGAAGGGAATCAAGGGTTCTGGGGAAGAGGCAGGAAAGTAGAGTTCAGGATTATCAGAACAGCCATGATCTCATTGACTGGCAGAGCAGATTCGATGGGGTGAATGGCCAATTCCTACCCCTGTGCTATATGGTCAGTTTCTCAGGATCTGGCCCTTGTAGTATTCATTTTGGCCACCAGCTGGCCCCACATAAATCAATGCTATTGGCTAGGCCTAACATAGCTATCCAATCCCCTTCGTTCATGGAGTTTGCATAGTAACCATACTCCATTCTATCACTGGATGGGAGATGAGTTCACATTCCCATGGCCTACAGGGGGAGCTGCAGGATGCTCCTTGTTCTCTGTGTTGGCCTTGGGATGACACTGGGTGGTGCATCCCCAACTGAGCCATACAAAGGTTTGATTCACATGTCTCAGCAATCAAGTTTCAGAAATAGGTTACTTGGTCCATACCCAACTCCAGGACTCAGCCCCTCCCAAACCCTTCACCCCTCCCCATCTCCCTGCATCTCTCCATAACCCTCCAACTCCCTCTCATTCCCCTCCATTTCTCCATCCCCTTCCATCTCTCCAACTTCATCCTCATTCCCCTCTCCATAGCCCTCCACTTCTCCGTCCCTATCCCCCTTCCCATCTCCCTCCATCCCCACCCCCTCCATCTCTCCATCCCCTCCATCTCTCCATCCCTTTCCATTTCTCAATCCCCCTCCATCACCCATCCTCCTCCTACTCCCCATTTTCCTCCATCTCTCCATCCTCCCCAAATCCCTTCACCCCCCCATCCTCCTCCAACCCCCCATCCATCCCTCTCCACCCCTCCCATCTCCCATCCTTCTCCATCTCCTCTCCCCATCTCCCTACATCTCCCTCGCCACCCATTTCCCTCATTTTGCTGCTCCGTCCCTCGACCCCACCTCAACCCCTTCCCTCCCTTCACCCCCTTCCCTCCCACTATCCCCATCTATACACTTTCTGCTCACCACACCCTCCAGACCTAACGGAGACCATTCCTAAAGGCTGCTGCTGGACACCTATAGGATGGGTTGCTATAGTTGCATAGTGATACTGTACATCTCTAAGCTGAGGTTGGATTTTTATAGGACACTGTTACATTTTTAGAGTGAGATTGGATTCTATAGGGTGGGGTTTGAATTTCTACAGGGTGGGGTGGATATCTATAAGGTGGTTTGGACACGTACGTTGAATGCAAACAGATTGGAGCTTTATCAGTTCTGTATGAATTGGGTAATTACACACATAAATCCATGTTTTACTGGAACTGCCATCAAATTTAATGGAAACCAGGATACAAAGATATTTTCTATTCATCCACAGGAGATTTCCTTTGAAGGGGTGATAAGGAAGATTGATGAAGGCAGAGCAGTAGACATTGTCTATATGGAAACTGAAACAACTACAGATGCTGTAAATCAGGAACAAAACAGAAACGAGGAAGGGTCACCGGACCTGAAAAGTTAACTCTGATTTTTCTTCACAGATGCTGCCAGACCTGCTGAGTTTTTCCAGCAACTTCTGTTTTTGTCTATGCGGACTTCAGTAAGGCATCTGACAAGGTTCTGCATGGTAAGCTGGTTATTAAGTTTAGATCACATGGAATATAGGGATAGCTAGCCATTTGGATGCAAAATTGGCTTGATGGTAGGAGACAGAGGGTGGTGGTGGAGGGTTGCTTTTCAGACAGGAGGTCTGTGACCAGCGGTGTGCCACAAGGATCGGTGCTGGGTCCACTGCTTTTTCTCATTTATATAAACGACTTGGATGTGAGTATAGGAGGTATGGTTAGTAAGTTTGCAGATGACACCAAAATTGGAGGTGTAGTGGACAGTGAGGAAGGTTACCTCAGAGTACAGTGGGCTCTTGATCAGATGGACCGATGGGCCGAGGAGAGGCAGACGGAGTTTAATTTAGATAAATGTGAGGTGCTGCATTTTGGAAAGGCAAATCAGAGCAGGACTTATACACTTAACGGTGAGGTCCTGGGGAGTGTTGCTGAACAAACAGCTAAGGGTACAGGGTCGTAGTTCCTTGAAGGTGGAGTTGCAGGTGAAGAAGGTATTTTGCACGAGTTGGACTGAAGGCTCTGTGTCCACACAACAATGACTCAATTTGGGCATCGCTGACCAGGCAGCATTTATTGCCCATCCCTAATAACCCAGAGGGCAGTTAAGAGTCAACCACATTGCTGTGGGTGTGGAGTCACATGTAGGCCAGACCAGGTAATGATGGCTGTTTTCTTCCCTAAAGGACATTACTGAACCAGATGGGTTTTTCCGACAATTGACAATGGATCCATGGTCATCATTAGATTCTTAATTCCAGATATTTATTGAATTCAAATTCCACCATCTGCCGTGGCGGGATTTGAACCCGGGTCTGCAGGACATGTCCTGGCTTTTCTGGATTAATAGGCTAGTGATGATACCAGTATTTAAAGTTTTTCATAATTGATCTCAGCCACTCTTGCTCTATCATTACCACATTGTACCTAGTTGTCCCATCAGTTTTAACAGAGAGAGAGAGAGAGAGACAGAACATGTCTGTCTTTAGATCACACCTTCAACACAATACACCCGCATCCTTGTGTGAGTCACATACACAGCTCCCTCAGGAGCTGAGAACAACAAACCACCTCAGGCAACTGGGCAATGGCTGCTCACAGTTTACAGCTCGAGAAACGTTGCAGGGTGCTTGGCAGAGAGACAGGCGTATTCGGGGACAGGCTGGCGGAAAGGCACAGTAAGAAACAGGAAAATGAAAGGACAGGCAAACTGAGGTACAGCCACACTGATGGACAGGCTCAGTGTGGGAGACAGTGTGGGAGACACACTGAGAGACAGACACAGTGTGGGACAGACACACTGAGAGA
>NW_025966143.1:53061-61363 GCF_021869965.1 Rhincodon typus | reverse complement strand
GGGGGGGTAATGTGGTAGCTGTGGGGTGGGGGTAATGTGGTTACTGTGGGTGGATGGGGTTAATGTAAATACTGTGGGTGGCGGGGGTAATGTGGTTACTGTGGGGGCTCTCTGTCTCTGCTCGGAGGTCGGTGTTTTGGGCAATTTCCTCCCAATCTGGAAACCTTCTCCAGCTGATTGGTCGGCCTGGTCGATGCCCATTGGCGGAGGGAGCTGTCCATCAGAGACCGCAGCCTGCGATTGGCTGACCGCACTTCCGCCTGGGGAACTTCCCTGCGTTTGGATACATTTTTTTCAGGGACTAGCCCCGGAGCCCCTCCCGGATCCTCCAGCACAGGCCCGGATCCTCTCCCGGTGATCCCCAGTACCACCCCCCCCACCCCCTACCCTCAGCTCAGCCCCGGAGCCTGTCCCGGTCCCGGGCTTTGTGCTGTCAGCCCACCAGGGGGACGGACACTGAACGGCTAGTACTGCGGAGATTCTCTCCCTTCCTGGCTGTGGGCTTGGGGCGGAGATGTCTGATGCCGGGCCGGGAGCACCGGACGCCGGGCTCCACTCCGAGAATCTGTACGTGATCGTCGACTGCAGCTCGGAGCTTCTCAATCTGCTGAGGTGAGGGAGACAGCGGGGCGGAATACAAGGTGATGATGGGATGTGAGGGTAGTTCCATGGGTGGGGCATTAGAAATATGGGATATGAGAGGGTGTACCTGCTAGGGTAAGAGAGGGTGAGGTAGGATGGGGATGTGATGAAGTTGGTATGGTGAGGGCTCCCAAGGGTGAGTGTAGAGATAAGGAGGTGATGTGGTATGTGGACCTTGGGAGAAGACTTTGAAAGCAGACGTAAGTGGGTGAGACAGGTAGAACATAGAACAGTACAGCACAGTTCAGGCCCTTTGGCCCGCGATGTTGTGCCGAACTTTTACCCTAATCCTAAGGTCTATCTAACGTCCACCCCTACCTTATACTATCATCCATATGCCTATCTAATAGCTGCTTAAATGCCCCTAATGAGGCCGACTCCACTACCCTCTCTGGCAATGTATTCCACGCCCCTACCACTCTGAGTAAAGAACCTATCTCTGACGTCTCCCCTATATCTACCTCCACTCGCTTTAAAACTATGCCCCCTTCGAAAAAGCTACCTCCACCCTAGGAAAAAGTCTCCGGCTGTCCACTCTATCAATACCTCTGATCATTTAGGCACAGGGGTACATTGATGTGGCGAGGAGCGTATGAGTCTTAATGGGGCTGCAGGGGGGTGAAATTACAGAGAGGAAGGCGATGATGTGTGTGTGCGCATGGGGAGGAGAGGGTGAATAGAGGAAGGGTGCTGAAAGGAGAGTTGGCATGGAAGTGTGTGGGCAAGCAAGGATGGGTGCGTTGAAGTCGAAAGTGGTGCAATGGGATGGGGACAAACAAGAAGGTGTTGTTTAGGATAACACTGTGTGGATCTGGAGGAACACAGCAGGCCAGGCAGCATCAGAGGATCCTGAAAGCTGACGTTTCGGGTCGGGACCCTTCTTCAGCGTCTTACTACCTCCAGTGTTGTTTAGGGTTAAGATTGTGTATGCAGTTGGGGGTATTGGAAAAGAATTTTGAGAAGTGCATGCAAGTAGGCAGCTGGAATGGGTCAGGAAGTGAGAGGTGGGTAAGGGTAAACGTATTGTAGGGTTGGGCACTAATATCATTCCAAAAAGTGCCCCTTAGTGGAAAGATTATACCTCTCAATGTAAAAACTATCACCCCCTCAGTGTAAAAATGATTGTTCTCCTCATTAGAATTATTTGCTGCTCTGAAGAAGGTGAGGGGTGGATGAGCTGCCTTTTTAAACTGCTGTAGTCATTTGGTTCTAGGGAAACAGTGCTGTTAGGACGGAAGTTTCAGGATTTTGACCCAGCAGTAGTAAAGTATCGGTGATTATAGTTATGAGGGTGATGTGTGACTTGGAGGGGAGCTGGCTGAGGTGGTATTCCTGCTCATCTGCTGTCGTTGCCCTGTATGGGAGAGAGTACAGTTGGGAAGATGCTGTTAAAGGAGCCTTGCTGAGTTACTCCAGTCTTGTAGGTGGTGCACACTGCTGTGACCATGCCACTGTGGGAAAGGGGGTGAATGTTAAAGGTGGCAGGTTGGTATCAGTCAAACTGGCTGCTTTGTCCTGGATAGTATCAAGCTTCTCCAGTGTTGTCAGGGCTGTACTTAACCCGACAAACAAGAAATTTTCATCACACTCCTGACTTGTCTTTGTAGGTCATGGACAGGTAGTGAGTTACCTCCCTCCCTCTGAAAACCTAGCCTCTGATCTCCTCTTCCGGTCACTGCATTCATATAACTGTTCCCAATCAGTTTCTGGTCAAGGATAACCGTCAGAATGTTGATAGCGGGGTTTCAGTGATGTCAAAGAGCGATGTTCTCTCTTGTTGGAGTTTGTCATTGCCTGGCACTCATATAGTGCAAATGTTACTCACCATTGGTCATCCCAAACCAGGATATTGCTAAGGTCTTCCTGTTTACGGGCCTCCTCAATATCTGTGCTGATCACTGTGCAATCATCAATGAACATCCCCACTTCTGACCTTATGATGAAGAGAATTCTGCAAAGAAGCAGCTGAAGATGTTGAGCCTAGGATACTAAGCTGAGGAAGTCCTGCAGCGATGTCTGGGAGTTGAGATGACTGACCCCCAACAACCACAAACATATTCCATTGTGCTGGTTATAACTCCAACCAAAGAGTGTTTTTCCCCCTGATTCCGATTGATTCCTGTTTTGCTAGGGCCTCTTGATGCCCAATCCTCTGAGAGGCGTTGAGGATCCCATCTAACAAGCTAAAATGTGGAAAGCAGAGTAGGAACGAATGAGTCATTCACATTGCCTTGGGTCCCAGCAGTTAGTAATAAATGTGAATGATTTGGACATGGGGAGCAAATGTAATATTTTCAATTTTACAGATGGTACAACCTTTTCCTGAGGAAGATGTACAAAGTCTTCAGAAGGATTTGGACAGGTTTAGTGATTGGGCGAGAAATGGTAGATGGAATATGAATGTAGCAGAAGGTGAGATTATCCACATCAAGACGAAGAGAAGTGCAGGATTTTTCTTAAGTGATGAGAGGTTGGAGAGCAATGTTAAGCAAAGAGACATGGGCGTCCTTGTCAGTAAGTCAGTGAAAGCTAACCTTGCAGATGCAGGAAGCTTTTAGCAAGGCTAATGGAGTGTTAACCTTTATCCAAGGGGATTTGAGTTCAGGAGTAGTGAAGTTTTCTTTCAATTTTTTAGGAGCTGGATTAGAAGACGTATGCAGTTCTAGGTGTCTCCTTGTCTCAGGAAGATATTTATTGCCATAGAAGGAGTTAGGTAAAATATTTTTTTCCTTTTGGGGGGAGTCTAAAACCAGGGAGCATAACTTAAAATAAGGGGGATGCCATTTAGCGCCGCGGTCAGGAGAAGGTTCTTTCCCTCAGAGGGTGGTGAATCTTTGGAATTCTCTTCCCCAGAGGCCCGTGGAGGCTCAGTAATGGCTGTAAAGGGTTATGGTGAAAGGCGTTGAAGTGTTTGATGAGCATAATGGAAAGGCAGAGCAGGCTTGACGGGCAAAATGACCTCCTTGTGTTCCTATGTTGCTATCCGTTGTGTGGCACTACCAATGTGCTGAATGTTGGATCCGGTGCCTCAAAACTGGTCTTCCATGGCATGTTGCAGACCGCCATAGCAGTGGAAGTATATTCAACCACAGCCTATAACCTTCTGGCCTGGCATATCCCCACCTACTACAGCCATCAAGCTGGGAGATCAACCCTGGGCAAACATTGTCTTGATGTCAACGGCAAGTACCATTGGCTCGGCTCTGGATTAAGCTGTCTATGTTTGGACCAAGGTTGTAATGAGGTCAGGAACCACGTGGCTCTGGTGAAAGCCAGACTGAGCATCAGTGACCAGGTTATTCCACTGCAAGTGTGGCTTGCTACCACTGCCACTTCCTTCGCTTTGGCGTTGGATTGCGAGTAGACTGAAGGGGTGGAAAATAGCTGGCTTGCATTTGTCCTGCTTTTTGTGTGCAGGGCGTACCTGCAATTTTTCACTTTGTTGAATGTGTCACTACTGTTGTAGCCGTACAGGGGCAGCTTGGCCACATGCCTGGACAGTTCTGGAGCACAGGTTTTCAGTCCTTTTGCTGGAATGTTGTCTGGGCGCATGGCCTTGTAGAGCCCATTGCCTCTAGCTGTTTCTTTGTCTCGCTTGGAGTGAACAGAATTGGCTGAAGACTGGGATCTGTGATCAGGGCCTCTGGAGGAGGCTGAGATGGTTCATCCACTTGATGCTTCCGGCTGCAAATGGTTGCAGCTGCTTCAACCTTACCATTCTGCACTGAAGTTCTGGAGTCCCCATCGGCGAGGTTGGGGATATTTGTGGAGCATCCTCTTCCCACGAGTTTAATTCTCTACCGTCATTCATGACGGGTCATGACAGGACTGCAGTGCTTGGATCTGATCTGCTAGTTGTTGGATTGCTAAGCCCTATGTATTGCTTCTGCTGTTTGGCACACCACTAATCCTGTTTTGTAGCTTAATTGGGTTGACGCCTCATTTTTAGGCATGCCTGGTGCTACTCCTGGCATGCCCGTTGAGTGGGGATATGCCAGGTTATGAGGTTGCTCACTGTGTTGGCGTACAATTCTACTGCTAATGATGGTCCACAATGCCTAATGGATGCTAAGTTTTCAGTTACCTGATCTGTTTGATGTCAGACCAGTTTAGGACGATGGTAACACCGTTCAACAAGATTTGGTTAGTAAGTTAGTGGACAGTGAAGAAGGTTATCTATGAGTACAAAGAGATCTTGACCAACTGGGTCAGTGGGCTGAGTGGCAGATGGGCTTTAATTTGGACAAATGTGAGGAATTAAGGACAGCTCTAATACAGTTAAAATTAGAGCCTTGGGTAGTGTTGAAGAACAGAGAGACCTTGGTTCAGGTACATAATTCATTAAAGTTTGCATTACTTATAGACAGGGTGTTTTAGGCATTGAGCATGCTTGCCTTCATAGCTCAGACCTTTGAGTAGAGGAGTTGGGACATCATGTAGAGGTTAGTAAGTCCTTTTCTGGAGTACTGTGTCCAGTTCTGGTTACCGTTTTATAAGAAAGATATTATTAAGCTGGAGAGGGTTCAGAAAAGATTTGCTTGGATGTTGCCAGGAATAGAGGGTTTGGATTATAAGGAGAGACTAGATAGGCTGGGACTTTATTCATTGGAGCATAGGAGGTTGAGAGATGACCTTGTAGAGGTTTATAAAATCATGAATGGTGTAGATAAGATGAATGGCAGCTGTCTTTTCCTTAGAGTGGGGGATTTCAAGACTAGGGACATATTTTTTAAGGCGAAAGAAAAATTTAAAGACATGAGGGCAACTTTGTTTAAAAAAGAAAGTGATTCATGTGTATAATTTAGCTTCCAGAGGAAGTGGAGGATGTGGGTACAATTACAACATTTAAAAGACATTTGGATAAATACATGAATAAGAAAAGTTTGGAGGGATATGGGCCAAGCGCAGGCCGGTGGGACTAGTTTAGTTTGGGTTTATGGTGGGCATGGACTGGTTGGCCTGAAGGATCTGTTTCCGTGCTGTATGACTGTAAGTGTGAAAGTGAGACTTTTGACTGCGTAGTAACGCAATCGGTACTGATACTGTAATGGACAGACGGTGAGAATTGTGAGGACAAGATCATGTATATATTTTGCCTTGTTGGTGCCGTTACCAGCTGCAGTAGACTTAGTCTAACAACCATATTCTTTAGGACAATGCTGCTGAGCTCCTTCAGGCGATGTGCATTGAAGTCCCAGAGGTAACATTTTATGAGCTTCTCACTCACTGTTTTCTGCATTGTGTTTGACTGGAACTGATTCCCACAGATTGTAATAATTATCCCCCACTGCAAATAATTCTCCCTTGGTGTGGTGCTGAGATCAGGTGCAAATATCATTCCCATTCTTTCATCCCACCCCAGGTACAAAGATTAGTCCCTACCCACTTTGTGCCAAAAGTCCCCCCCCCCCCCACCTCAACTCCTCAGTGCTAAGGTTGGTTCTCTCTCCCTCTCTCCACTCCTTGGTGTGAAGATCAGCTCCTGCTCGAAGAGGGGGTTGTCTATGCCTTCAGGGTAGCAGGAGGAGGAGATGGGGACCGTAGCTGCCAGCTGGTCTCAACCGTCTCTTGCAGTTACTGCACCCAAGGACAACTGGCCGGGACAGCACTCTGGGAAGGAAACTGGCAGAAGAAGGCATAAGGAAGCATCAGGCAGATGGCGCAGCTGCAAGTGTGCCAGGGCCTGCCCTGGAGGTGCAGTGGAGGGACCACGGGGAGGCATCTGGAGGGACAGTGTGGGCGACTATAGGGAAGGGCCTGGAGGCATGGGAAAGTGAGGCCGTGACTGTACCAGGGATGGAGAATCAATCTCTCCAGTGTGGAAGCAAGCCATTCAGCCCATCATGTCAACACTGATCCTCTGATGAGCATCCCAGCCAGAACCGCCCGCCCTATCCCCGTAACCCCGCATTCCCTTGGCTAACCCACTTAGGGTGCACATCGCTGGACACTGGGGGCAATTTGTAGAATCGTAGAGGTCTACAGCATTTTCATGCAGACCTCCTTCACCCCAATGTGCCCATGTTGCCTACTTTTCACAATTAATCTTAAGCCCGTTTGCCTGTGTTTGGCCCATATCTATCCCATCCATGTACCTGTCTAAATGTTTCTTAAATGACAAAATTGTACTCACTTCCACTACTGCCTCTGGCAGCCTGTTCCAGACGCTCACCACCCTCTGTGTGAAAACATTGCCTCTCTGGATTCCTTGTATTACACCACCACCACCACCCCCCCCAACCTTGCACCTTAAACTAAAGTCTTCTAGTTTTAGACTCCCCCACCATGGGGAAAAAGCTGTCCACTATTTACCTTATCTATGTTTTTCGTTATTTTATATACATCTGTGAGATCACCCCTCAGTCTCCGACAGTCTAGGGAAAAGGGTACCAGCCTATCCAACCTCTCCTTATGAGACAAACCTTCCAGCCCAGATAGCATTCTAGTAAATCTTCCCTGCACTGTTTCTAGTTTAATAATATCCTTGATTTAGCATGGCCAATCAGCCTAACCTGCACATCTTTGGACTGTGGGAAGAAACCAGAGCACCTGGAGGAAACTCTCTCAGACACAGGCAGAATGTACAAACTCCACACAGACAGTCGCCCGAGGGCAGTCCCCAGCGCTGTGAGGCACTGACAATCAGAGGAGTCCTGTTGTAGGAAGAATATTAAACTGGAGGTGGCTCAGAAGAGATTTGCCAGGATGTTGCCAGGAATGGAGTGTTTGAGATAGGAGCGTAGGAGGTTGAGCAGTGATCTTATTGAGGTTTATAAAATCATGAGGGGCATTGACAAGGGTCTTTTCCCTAGGGTGGGAGTTCAAAACAGGAGGGCATATTTTTAAGGTGAGAGGAGAAAGATTTAAAAATGAGGGGCAGCTTGTTTACACAGTGAGTGGGTCGTGTGTGGAATGAACTGCCAGAGGAAGTGACGGATGTGGGTACAGTTATAATGTTTAAAAGACAATTGGATAAGTACATGAAAAAGAAATATCTGGAGGGTTATGGGCCAAGCACAGGCAGGTGGGACTAATTTAGTTTGGGAACAAGGTCAGTGTGGTCTAGTTGGACCAAAGGGTTTGTTTTCTTTTTAGAGCAGCCTACCCAGACTCGCCCTCCTACCCTGTTCCAGTAACCCTGCACTTCCCTTGGCTAACCCACCTAGTCTGCACACAATGGGGCAATTTAGCATGGCCAATCCACCCTAACCTGCGCACCTTTGGACTGTGGGAGGAACCTGGAGCACGCAAACTCCCCATGGACAGTCACCCGAGGGTGGAATCAAACCTGGGTCCCTACAGCTGTGAGGCAGCATTGCTATCCCACTGAGTCACCGTGCTGCCCTAGAAGGGTCTTGTTTCCACGTTGTACGACTATAACCTTGGTGTTCGGACGTCAGGACAGCTGAATAAAATGATTAACAACGCATGTGGTGTAGAGTTTAAAAATGGGAAGTTATGCTGGAATTGTATAACACATTGATGAGGCCACAGCTAGAATTGTGTGTGTAGTAGGAGTTCTGAGGGATTTGTTAGCACTGGAGAGGATGCAGAGGAGATTTACTGGGATATTGCCTGCGTTGAACTATTTCGATGATGAAAAGAGACTGGACGGACTGGGATAACAAGGTGTAGAGCTGGATGAACACAGCAGGCCAAG
>NW_025966143.1:0-48061 GCF_021869965.1 Rhincodon typus | reverse complement strand
TCTCTCTCTCTCTCTCTCCCTGTTTTTTTCTCTCTCTCTCTCTCTCCCTGCCTCGGTCTGTCTCTCACACTCCCTGGCTCGCAGTCGCTTGTGCTGCCCACCTCGCGCTCGCCCAGTCCGTCTATCGCTAACCCTAACCCTGTCCGTCTCTTGTTCACTCTCTCGCTCTGATTGTCTCGATCACTCGCACTGCCTACCACTCTCTCTTGCTTGCTGTCTCACTCCCTCCCGCTCATTCTGTCCATCTCTCTTGCGCTCTCTACCCACCACCACTCCCCTCCCCATCTTGCTCGCTCAGGCTAGCTCTAGCCCTCTCTGGCTATTTCGCTCGCTTGCTCTGCCTGTCTCTGTCTCTCTCTCTATCTTGCTCGCTCGCTCTGCCCAGCTCGCTCTTTCGCTCTGCCCGGCGCTTGGTCACTCTGTCCATGTGTCGCTTGCTCACTCGCTCTGTCCGTCTCTCGCCCTCACCACCTCCTCATAGATCTCACCTGAACCTTCCCTGTCTCAGTTCCAACCATTCTTCTCTCCCCATTGTGAGCTGGGGCCTGTCTGAGTGAGAGAGGTTTCCATTGTGAGCTGGGGCCTGTCTGAGTGAGAGAAGTTTTGCAAGTGCTGGATGCTTTAGAGGGCTGACTCCCATTCTGGCAGCCTTTGGTGAGAGGAAGCCGGAACCGGCCAGCCCGCAGCAGAAGGGAAGAGGGTGTGGGAACAAATGAAACTGTGATGAATCAGCAGAAGCTGTGCAGCGCAAACATGGATTGTGTGTGACAGAGAGTTCCTGTATTAGGTTTCGAGCAAGGCTGCTGTTGTGGGGGCGGGAGCAGAGTAGGAATGTGCTGATGCGGGCTCTCTTCGTCTCTGCCACTGGCTGCTTTCAGTGAGTTACTTCATAGCACAGAGAGGGTGAGGGCAGGCAGGGTTAAGAAGGCTTGGAAAGGGATAGGAGGTGGGCCAGGGAGGCAAATTGGGAGACTGGGTATTAGTGGAAGCCAGTTTGCCTGTACCTTGCTTTGACAGGGGCAAATAATCGACACCGTCAGGAATGGGTCTGTGGTCCCTGCCTGGCATGCAGGCCAGATTCCCAGCACCCGTTCCCCACCACCACCCCTCCTCCCCCCCCCCCCCGCCCAAAACCCCACAGGCCCACTCCTCTCCCTCTCTTTCGCCCCCTGTATAAACCTACACCCTTCTTCTTTGTCCAGTGTTCTGTTTTGGCAGGAGGCTTGACTGCAGATTTTGAACAGGCTCTCGGGCAAGGTTTAGGGTTTGAATTTGTCACACAATGGCTTTGTAGGGGGTGAAAGCCATTTAAAAAAACAGTTGCGAGTCAAAAGATAAGGGGAGGGTGATCTTAAGGTTGAATAAGGAGAAGGACTGGGCTTCAGGTGCAAGAACAGGTTGGATCCTAGAGATTATACAGCCTCCGCATTGTTCAGGGGTTGGAGAGGGCACGGCTGATTTTGTTTGGGGGCTGTGGAAGTTGGCGAGATGGGGTGGGGGGTGTTCATGGAACAAGTGGAGGAGGAAGAGAACGGGGCTGTGGAGAACTGAGTAGGCTGGGAGTGATTTAAAAATGGGGGTAGGAGGATGTGTTTGGCAAAATGTGCAGGTAGATAAAACAATTATACTTATTTGGGGGATGCGTCTAGGTAGGATGCTGTTCAGAGGGTCGATATGGGCTTGATAAGCAGAATGGTCTGCTTCCACACTGTAGGGATTCTACGATTCTAAAACATCCCTTTTCAAAGTGAGTAGTAAGCAAAGTTTCACACTGACCCAAACAAGGGCTAAGATTTTAGGTTCAGGCAGAGGTCGATTTGTAAAGGATATCTTGGAGAAGGTACTGAGAGAAAGAGTCGGAGAGATTTAAGGGAGGAATTATAGAGTTTAGCATAGCAAGCAGCTCTCGGCATAGACACCCATGATGGATTGCTTGTTGTGAGACGCCTCGTATTGAATAATTTTTGTGGACTTGAAGTTGATAGATCAAGGAGATGCTTTGGTGTTTTTGTTTTGAAGGTATCAGTCAAAAGATGCCATTAAACTTTTCTTCAAACGTGGCCTTTCTTGGAAACCGTGTAGTTCAGGGTAATAGCTGGTGTTGGTTACTTGAACTCCCTCAAGGGAAAATCTGACTGTTCAAATAGCCATAGTCACAAAACAATGTTTGCAGACTGGGCTTTTGAGTTGAAAGCCTGCCAGAGAACAAGCAGCTCCGCTCACTTCCCCCTTTTGTTTTGGCTGAAGCCACCTTTGCTGTGAGTTTGGTGCAAAACCAGGTTGTTCCTCTGGAAGAGTGACCGAGATAATTCCTGAACATTGTGCCATCCTGAGAAAGCTGTGACTGCCAAATCTCCCAGAGATAACCCGTTTATAAACTGACGCTGTCTCATTCTGCTGTCTCTCTTTCCCTCTCCCTCAACAGCAGCTCTGCTTCTCAGCCGGACAAAGTGAAACAGGCTGTGACCGTTCCCACCATGTCATCTCGGGTGCTGTTAAGGCAACAGTTGATGCGTGAGCAGGCGCAGGAGCAGGAGAGGAAGGAACAGCAGGCAGCCGCACAACTCCAGCAAGAGCGGGCCCCTGCTAACTTCTCCCGTGCAATTGACGTCAACGGGCCCTTGGGGCTGCCAGCCAAGGCCCAGGTCCCTATGGAGATCCTGAAGGTGAGTCAGTGGCCACAGGGACAGGGACTGTGGGCCTTGGGCCTGAACACAGCCCAGACAAATGGTCTAGAATTCTCCCGCAGACCCTCATTCGACTAAATGTTTTCTTTATTCCCGTATGTCTAGGGTAAGCACAAAGGAACTAGTAAGTGCCTTGTGCTATATAATGTTCGAGACCCCGCTCTGCCATTCTGCTTAATCATAGAGTCATAAGGGCACAGGAAAGATGCTGTGAAACTTGAAAGGGCGCAGGAAAGATTGACGACGATGTTGCCAGGGGCTGGCGGGTTTGGACTAGAGGAAGAGCCTGAATAGGCTCCAGCTATTCCCCACTGGAGGCTGAGGGGTGACCTTACAGAGGTTTATTAAGTCATGAAGGGCATGGATAGGGTGAATAGCCAAGGTCCTTTTTCCCCAGGAAAGGGGAGTCCAAAGCCAGAGGGCGTAGGTTTAAGATGGGAGGGGAAAGCTTTAAAAGGGACAACTTTTTCACACAGAGGGTGGTGCGTGTATGGAATGAACTGCCAGAGGCTGGTATAATTATGACATTTAAAAGACATCTGGATGGGTATATGAGTAGGAAGGGTTTAGAGGGATAGAGCCAAGTGCTGGCAAATGGGACTAGATTGTTTTAAGGTATCTGGTTGACAGGCTCTGTATCCATCCTGTACAATTTTATGACTAAGTCAATGTTCTTTATAGAGCAGTCCAGTCTGTTCCATTCATCTCCCCCGTCACAGAAATGGTAACTGTACTGAAGTAGGCCATTCGGCCCATTGTGTCTTTCGATCAGCAGTTCATCATCTACATTCTGCCTTTGCCCTGTGCGTTCTTTCTTTCCAGATAATAATCCAATTTGAATGAACCTGCCTTAGTAACACTCTTGGATTTCAGACTCTAACCACTCGCTGCATGAAAAGGTTTTTGGTTCTGTCACTTCTTTTTTTCACTTCTCTTAAATCTGCGGTCTCTGGTTCTTGATCAGTCCACTAGCAGGAGCAGTTTCTCCCTGTGGTACGCCAGCCATTATTTTTTTGTTTGTCTTCATCTCGGGTCACAATCAGGACCTGGCGACTCATTAACCCAAAGCTCTTGTACTTCACTCGGTAATTCTTCCCTGGTGATTATAACTTGAAAATTGCAGAGTCACACAACATGGAAACAGATCCTTTGGTCCAACTAGTCCATGCTGACCGTTATCACAAATAAACTAGTCCCACCCGCTTGCGCTTGACCCAAAGCCCTCTAAACAATTCTTTTAATGTACTTATCCAAATGTCTTTTAAACATTGTAATTGTACCTGCATTCACCACTTCCTCTGGAAGTTCATTCCATACGAACCACTCTGTGTTTAAAAAAAAAATTGCCCCTCATGTCATTTTTAAATCTTTCTCCTCTCATCTTAAAAATATACCCTCCAATGTTGAAATCCCCCACCCTAGGGAAAGGACACCTGTTGTTCACCTAATCTATACTCCTCATGATTTTATAAATCTCTATAAGGTCACCCCTCAACCTCCAGTGAGAAAAAGTCTCAGCCTATCCAGCCTCTCCTTAGAATTCAAACCCTCCATTTATCCCTGCCTCCTGTTTGCTGATTTGTAACTATTTCTAGGATGTTACTCTTGTCCTCTGTTGTGAAGACCAATGCAAAATATCTGTTCAGTCATCATTTTGAACATATGTGTCGGATGTTCTATCCACCTTCTCCCTGGAAAACAGCCCCAACTTCTCCAAACTATCCATGTGACTGAAGTTTCTCATCCTTGGAATCATTCCTGTGAATCTTTTCTACAGATACCTTAAAACACTCTCCTATCCCTTCACATCCTTTCTAAAATGCAGCCCCCATAATTGGATGCAATACTTAGTTGAGGCTGAACCAGTATTTCACAAAATTTTAACATAATCCCCTTACTCTTGTACTATATACCTCTATTAATAAATCTCCGGATACTGTATGCTTTATCAACCGTGTTCTCAACCTGTGCTGTCACCCCCAACGATTTATACCCACACACCTATGTCTGTCTGTTGCTGTACCCCTTTTAGAAATGTGCCCTTTAGTTTTTATTGTCTCCCCTTGTTTTTCTACCAAAATAATTCATCTAACGTTTCTTTGAACTGAATTCCATTTGCCGTTTCTGCTTTTTAGAACGTAGAATTGTACAGCCCAGAAACAGATCCTTCATTCCAACTTGTCCATGTTGACCAGATATCCTGAACTGGTCCAAGTCCCATTTGCCAGCATATCCTTCTAAACCCTTCCTTTTCAGTTACCCACCCAGATGTCTTTTAAATGTCGTAATTGTACCAGCCTCCTCCATTTCCTCTGGCAGCTCATTCCATGCCCCTCAAGTCCCTTTCTCCTCTCACCTTAAACCTATACCCTCTAGTTTTGGACTCCCATATCCTGGAGAAAAGACTAATTTGTTTTTGCACCAATTTGTGCTTTTAAAACTTCTCTAGACCATCTTCCTCCTCCGTTCACAATGCTTCAAAGTTTCATAGTAATTGCAGACTTTGAAATTGTGCCATGGACACCAAGGCCTATGTTATTAATTTATGTCAAGAAAAACAAGGATCCCACGCTGACGCCTGGGAAGTTTCACTGCAAACCTTCCTCCAGCCTAAAAAGCATTTATTGTTTCCTGTCGCTGAACCAATTCCACATTATTGTAGCATCTATCAATTCTAATCCCGTTTCCTTGCGCTTGGCCATAGCCGTAAATTCGATGGTGTTTCAAATGCTCATTTAAATAATTCTTGAATATTTTGAGGGCTCCTGCCTTCTACCACCCTTTCAGACAATGAGTTCTAGATACCCATAACCCACTGGGTGAAAAATGTTTTCTTCAAATCCCTTCTAAACCTCCATACATTGAAACTATGGCCTCTGGTTACTGATCCCTCCACTAAAGGGAAAAGTTCTACCCTGTCAAACCTGTCTCAGCTCTTCAGAACTTTGTTTGCCTCAATCAGATTCTCGTAGCCTTCTTTGTGCGAAGGAAAACAGCTCCAGCCTTCACATCAGGTCATTGAAGAGTCATCTAGACTCGAAACATTAGCTTGCTTTCTCTACATCGATGCTGCCTGACCCGCTGTGATCTCTAGCATTTTTTGTTTTCAGTACAGATTCCAGCATCTGCATAATTTGCTCCGACCCAGCCTATCTAGTCTCTTTTTTTTTCCCATAGCTGAATCACGTCAGCCCAGTCAACATCCTGGTGAATGTCTTCTGTGATCTCTCGTGCAATCAAATCCTTTCTATAGTGTGGTGACCAGAACTACACACAGTACGCCCACATGTGGCCTACCTAACATTTTATACAGCTCCATCATCGTCTCCTTGCTCTTGTAGTCACTGTTCTGACAAATCTGAGGAGCAATATTTTCGCGCAGAAGGTGATGCATGACTGGTATGAGCTGCCGGAGGAAGTGGTGGGGGCTGGTACAATTACAACATTTAAAAGGCATCTGGATGGGTACATGAATAGGAAGTGTTTAGAGGGATAGGGCCAAATGCTGGCAAATGTGACTAGATCAGTTTAGGATATCTGGTTGGCATGGAAGAGTTGGACTAACGGGTCTCGGTTTGCAGGTCCACTGTTCCCTAAAAATGGCAACACAGATGGCCAAAATGATTAAGAAGGCATATGGCATGCTTGCCGTTATCGGCCAGGGCATGGTCTTACAAGAGTTGGCAAACCACATTGCAGCTATATAAAACCCTTGCTGGTCTCTCATCTGCAGTATTGTGTGCAGTTTTGGTCACCACATTACCAGAAGGATGTGGAAGCTTTGGAGAGAGTGCAGAGAACATTCACCAGGATGTTGCCTGGTCTCGAGGGCATTGGCTATGAGGAAAGGTTCAAAAGACTAAGATTGTTTTCAGTGGAAAGGCTGAGAGGAGACCTGATACAGGTCTACAAAAATATAGAGAGGCATAGATAGAGTGGATAGTTAGAGGCTTTTTCCCAGGGTTGAAGTTTCAACTACAAGGGGGCACGGGTTGAAGGTGAGAGAGGGAAAATTTAAGGGAGATGTGTGAGGGAAGTTTTTCATGCAGAGCCTGGAACGCACTACCGGAGGAGGTGGTGGAAGCAGGCATGTTGGTGATATTTAAGAAGCATCTGGATGGTTACATGAATAGGGAGGGAATAGATGCGAACCAAACAAGGGCAGGAGGTTTGTTTTTAGTTTAATTAGGGCATGATGTTCGGCAGAGGCTTGGAGGGCCGAAGGGCCTGTTCCTGTGCTGTATTTGTCTTTAGATCTTTTGTCTGTTTCTGTGCTGTATAATTCTCTGACTCTATAAATGCATACACATGGCAAGTGAGTTACAATATAGAATAATGTACTTCGTTGGCCGAGCCGGGAAGGCAGATTATTAATTGAATGGAGAATGATTGTGGAAAGGATGAGGTATAGTGAGACTTAGAGATCTACCGCGCAGAAACGTGCCGTTTGGCCCATCGAGTGTGGACCAGTCAAAAACGAGCGCCTAACCATTCTAATTCTAATTCCATTTCCCAGCATTTGGCCTGTAACCTTGCATGTCTTGGCATCTCTAAGTACTTAAATGTTATGAGATTTTCTGTCTCAACCACCCTTACAGGCAGTGAGTACCCAATTCCTGCCACCCTCTGACTAAAATTTTTTTCCCTATGCATGCCCTCTAAACCTCATCCCCCTTTCCATAAATCTCTGCCCCCAGTCATTGATCCCTCCACCAATGGGAAACGTCTCTTTCTGTGTACCCTTGTAATTTTGTGTCTCCCAATCATGTCGTCTTTCAGTCTCCCCTAATCCATGGAAAAGAACTCTGTCTATCCAATCTCTCTTCATAACTCTCCTGGCAACATCCTGGACAATCTCCTGTGATCCTCTCCATTGCATTCGTCTCTCCTACAATGTGAATTCCAGAACTGCAGACAATACTCTAGCTGTGGCATAACCAATGCTTTATACAGTTCTAGCATAGCCTCCCTGCTCTTAAGCTCTTTGCCTTGGTTAAGAAAGGCAAATATCTCATCAGTAAGTTTAATGAGGTGGAGGACAGGTTTTTAAGTCGTAATGGATTGAAGGGTTATGGAAAGCGGGCACTGAGGCCAAGATGAGATCAGCCATGATCGTTACCAAATGGCAGAACAGACTCATTAGGCTGAATGGCCTACTTCTGCTCCTACATCTTTATAGTCTTCTGCTGCCTTAACCACTTTATCTACCTGTCCTGTTACCTTAAGGGACATGCAGACCAAGATCCCTCTGATCCTCGATGCTTCCCAGGGACCTACCGTTCATCACGTATCCCCTTACTTCGTTTGTCCTGCCCAAGTGCATCACCTCACATTTGTCCAGATTGAATTCCATTTGTTGCTGATTAGCCCATCTATCTAAGGCTATCCTCCTTATTATTTACCCACAAACGCTTTGTATCATTCCCGAACTTACTGATCAACCTTCCGACTGTCAAGTCTAAATGGTTTATATTAACCTCAAACAGCGAGGGCCGTGACACTAACCTTAGCGGGACCCCACTGGACATGGGCTTCCAGTGACAAAAACACCCCTCGACTTATCACCCTCTGCTTCCTACCAGTAAGCCAATTCAGGATCCTTGGATCCCGTGAGCTCTTGGCTTATTTGTCTTATGTGGGACCTTATCATAAGCCTTGCTGAAGTCCGAGTGGACTGCATCAAATGTATTGGCCTCATCTCCGTGTCTGGCCACCTCTTTGGAAAATTCAGTCCAGTTGGTCAGACATGACCTCCCCTTAACAAAACCATGCTGACTGTTCTTGATTAATCCCTGATTTAAAGTACAGATTAATTATGCACCTCCAAATCACTTGCCACTGTGGTTAGACTGATGGCCCTGTTCTGACTATGAAGGGAGTAGGATAAAGGTTTACCAGGCTGATTCCTGGGATGGCATGACTGATCTCTGAAGAGAGACTGAATAGGTTAGGACTGGGTGGCACAGTGACTCAGTGGCTAGCACTGCTGCCTCACATCACCAGGGACTTGGGTTTGATTCCAGCCTGAGGTGACTGACTGTGTAGAGGTTTGCATATTCTCCCTGTGTCTGCTTGAGTTTCCTGCGGGTGCTCCAGTTTCCTCCCACATCCAGAGATGTGCAGCTTAGATGGATTGGCTATGCTAAATTACCCATAGTGCCCAGGGATTTGCAGGCTAGGTGGGTTAGCCATGGGAAATGTAGGGTTAGGGATAGGGTAGCAGAGTGCGTCTGGGTGAGATGCTTTTCAGAGGGGTGGTTTGGACTCCATGGGCTGAATGGCCTGCTTCCATACAGTAGGGATTCTATGGTTCTACATTTATTGATGTTTAGAGGAATGAGAGGGTACTTGGAAACCTATGGTATTTTAACAGGGTAAACACAGGAAGGAAGTTTCTGATGACCCAGGGAGCCTAAAACAGGGGTCCCCATTGAAGGATACGGAGTAGGCCATTTAGGATTGAGATGAGGAGAAATGTGCTCACCCAGAGAGTGTTGAGCCTGTGCACTTCTCTGCCACAAGAGGCCAAAACACTGCATGCTTTCGAAAAGAAGTACTTGGGTCTAAAGGGGGTCACAGGGAGAAAGGGGGAAGGAGGTTACTGAGTCAAATGATCAGCCATGATCATATTGAATGGTGGAGCAGGCTCGTTGGGCCAAATGGCCAACTTCTGCTCCTATTTCTATTTTTCTATGCAAGTATATGGTGAAGAGGATATGGGACTGCAAAGGAATAGATGGGTTAAGTGAGTGAGTAAAGTGATGGAAAATGGAGTATAATGGGTAAGTGTGAAGTTGTCTATTTAGGCAGGAAGAACGAAAAAGAAGCCTGAAACATAAATAGTGAGAAATTGCTGAGTGCTTACTTGCAGAAGGACCCCGGTGTCCTAATGCATGAATTGGGGTACAACAAGTTATTAGGACAGCAAACGGAATGGTGTCATTTATTGCAAGAGGAATTGAACACAATATTGGGGCCGTTATGCCTCAGTGACACAGGACACTGGTGAGACCGCATCTGGGGTACTTGGGAAGTCTGCAGAGAACTGATCATCTTCATCCCAGAGTACTAATGGTAGCGGCCCTAGAACAATTACCTACGTAGTTTCTTCAGTTCTAGGTGCAGAACTCCATCTCTGTTTCATGCCAATGTTGTCCATGACTGCTGGTTGTTTGTCCATCTCCATTTAGGGTGCACTGCTTCTGAACAGTAACAGCCTTGATGCTAACGCAGGGGAGCAATGCATCGTCCTGGATTCATATCTGTAGCGACAGAAAGGTCTGTCTGTTTCCCCTAACTATCAAATCTCCGTGTATCCCAGCTGCTGTTAGAGACAAGGGAGAAAATCGCAGGAGTCCTGACCTAAATTTTCATCAAATCCCTAAAGTGTGGAAGCAGGTCGTTTGGCCCATCGAGTCCACGTGGACCGTCCAAAGAGCATCCTACCCAGATGCACCCTCCTCCTCTGTCCCTACAACCCTGCATTTCCCAGGGTGAATCAACTTAGCCTGCACATCCCTGGACACTATGGGCAATTTAGCATGACCAATCCACCCTAACTTGCACGTGGGGAGAGTGTGCAAACCCCACACCGAAAGTCGCCCAAGGGTGGAATCGAACCCAGGTCCCTGGTGCTGTGGGGCATTAGTGCTAACCACTGAGCCACTATGTCACCCAATGCTTCAGTTTCTCTCTGGCCACAGGGGAGCTGCCAGAGGACTGGAGAACAACTAATGTGGTTCTACAGTTCAAGAAGTGTGGTAGAGATAGACCAGACAGTTTCAGATCTGTGGGAGTGAAATAATTGGATAAAATTCTGAAGGAGAGAATAATCTCTGTTTAGAGGAGCAAGGTTCGATCGGGGATAGTCAGCTTGGCTTTGTCAGAGGGTGGTCATGCCTAACAAATGTGGTGCAGTTTTTTCTAAGGCAGCAGGGCAGTTTGATAGGGCATGGGGAGGCGATGGCCTAGTGGTATTATCGCTGGACTGTTAATCCAGAGACCCAGAAAACATTCTGGGACCCGGGTTCCAATCATATCTCGGCAGATGGTGGAATTTGAATCCAATAAAATATCTGGAGTTAACAATCTAATGATGACTGTGAATCCATTGTTGATTGTCAGAAAAACCCACCTGGTTCACTAATGTCCTTTAGGAAAGGAAACTGCCATCCTTACCTGGTCTGGCCTACATGAGACTCCAGACCCACAGCAATATGGTTGACTCTGAACTTGCGCTCTGGGCAATTAGGGATGGGCAATAAATGCTGCCTAGCCAGTGATGCCTTCATGCCATAAACAAATAAAGAAAGAAAAGGTCAAGAAGGCATGTGGGAGCTTTGCTTTTGTGAGCCAAGGCATAGTTTATAAGAGCAGGGAAGGTTATGTTGGAGCTGAACAGAACTTTGGTTAGGCAACAGGTGGAATACTGTGTGCAATTCTGATCAGCACACGATAGGAAAGATGTGATCGCACAAGAGGGGCTGCAGAGGAGATTCACCAGGGTGTTAGTTATGAAGAGAAGCTGGATAAACTTGGATTATTTTGTTTCGAGCAGACAATGTTGAAGGGGGACCTGATAGAGGAGTATGAGATTATGACAAGAACTGGGTGAATAGAAAGCAGCTGTTCCCCTTAGCTAAAGGGTCAAGAGCAAGGAGGCACAACATTTAAAAAGCACAGTGAGCACTTGAAATGCAAGGCTAAGGGGCTTGGACTAGAAAGTGAGACTAGTGCAGATTTAATGTAGTTATAGCTAAGATTTGATTGATGAAGGGCCTCATCTGTACTGTATGATTGTATGATTCTTCTTATTATTACTCTTCCAATCTTTGTGCTGTTTTGTTTAGCTGAGCCACCCATGGAGTGGGCTCTGACAGCACTCCTAAGATGAACTGTCACTCTTTTGCGTATGCAGTAAGAGCACCCCTCCACTATCTGCCTGTTTCTTCTTGACTACCTGCCCTTGGGTATCTCGATTGTTTTTGAAATTAATTTTTGTCTCCATTTCTGCCAGCCCTACGGTAGTGAATTATAGGTCGTTACCATTTTGTTGCATAAAATAAAGGTTCCTCTTCATGTTTCCCTTGCACCTCTTACATAAAATCTTAATAGGCTTGACAAGGTCAGAAATCACATGACACCAGGTTATAGTCCAACAGATTGATTTGAAAACACAAGCTTTCGGACCCTTGCTCCTCCTCCAGGTGTTAGCGAGGTGGTATCAGGCACAGAATTTATAAGTAAAAGATCAAAGGGTCACACCACTGATGAGGATGTATTAAACAAACCTAAGATGCTGTTAAATCTTTAATCAGTTAGAAGGTTTGAGTTGATTAATGCGTACATGTAAATCCCCGAATTCCTTTCAAGTCACTGCCCAGAGAGAATTAGACAGTTATGAAAGGAACAACGTGCCAGAGGAACGGGGAGAAGTTGTGAGAATGGTTTTAGGATGCTTATTCAGAGAGCCACCTTGGAAACAATGAACTTAATAGTGGTTGCCGGCAATTAAACGGTTCAGTCATATGCTGATAGAAGGAAAAGATGAGATTTGGATTGGGTTTCGTGTAAAATATAAAGCAATTGGACCAACTGACACTCTGAAATTTCATTGTAACTGGCGTTGCAGTTTGTACGTTCCGCAATGTTGCTAGTTCCTTTTCAAGGTCCCTTTAGTAATAATTTTAATGAATACAGCTTGCCAAATTTTATTCTGTTGTCAAAAGCCAATGCTTGAAATCTGAAGTGCAACTGGAAAATGGCGGATAAAAACAGGGAGAAGTGTGGATGCTGGAGATCAGAAACAAAAAAACGTTGCTGGAAAGGCTCAGCAGGTCTGGCAGCATCTGTGGAGAGAAATCAGAGTTAACGTTTCAGGAAAATGGTGGGACACCCTGTGGGTAGAGAAGCAGAGTACGCATTTCTGATCAGTGATCTTCTGTCAGCACTGTTCTGAGCAAAGGTCACGGAGCTAAAAGGTTAATTCTATTTGTCCCTCCCCAGACATGCCTGACTTTGGTGAGTATTTCCAGTGTATTCTGTTTCTACGTGTTCTACCGTATCATCTTTTTTTTATGTTCTGAAGGGATAATGAAATCATTGAACTGACACTGCTGCAAGCAGATTAATGAACAATGCTTTCTGATATGTTATCACTATGTCCACACTCCTTACACGGACATTGTTCCATGTAAATTTTCATTTGAAGTAACATCTTGATGGAATTTGGTCAAGATAAGTTTGTGGTCGTTTCATCTTTGGCAATTCCCTTGACTTCGATGAAAATGTCTCGCATCTCCTGTTTCTTCATAGTCGTTCAACATGGAAACAGACCCGTTGGTCCAACCAGACCATGCCAATCATAATCCCAAACTAAACTCGTCCTACCTGCCTGTGTTTGGCCCACATCCCTCCAAACGTTTCTTATTTGCATAAGTACATGAATGTCTTTTAAACCTTTTAACTGTACCTGCGCCCTCCACTTTCTCTGGAAGTTCATTCCACATGAACAACTCTCTGCGTAAGAAAAAAAAATTGCTCCTCCTGTCTTTTTTAAATCTTTCTCCTGTCACCTTAAAAATATGCCCCCTAGTCCTGAAATCTACTACCCAAGGGAAAAGACACTTGCCATTTACCTTATCTACACTCCTCATGACGTTATAAACTTCTATAAGGTCACCTCTCAACTTCCTATCCTCTGTGGAAAAGAAAAAGTACCAGCCTTTCTCTATAACTCAAACCTTCCATACCCGGCAACATCCTGGTAAATCTCTTCTGAACCCTCTCCAGCTTGATAATATCCTTCCTGTAACTGGGCAACCAGAACTGGACACAGTGCTCCAGAAGAGGCCTCACCAACGTCCTGTACAACCTCAACATGACGCCCCCACTCCTATACTCAAAGGTCTGAGCAACGAAGACAAGCGTGCCAAACACCACCTTAACCACCCTGCCTATATCTGATGTAAACTTCAAAGAATTATGTACCTGAACCCCGAGGGCTGTCTGTTCTACAACACCATATTAGGCGCCACCATGAATTGTAAGGCTGTTCTTGTGATCGTGGCTATGAGATGTTTTGTGTTGCCTAGAGCGGGCAGGTGGAGCTTGTGGTTTAATACCTGGCATGAAATCCCATCATTAAAAAGTGAAACTGACCCATTTGAATTTCTCCCCGACAGGTGCAGACCCACCTGGAGAACCCCACCAGGTACCACATTCAACAATCCCAGCGCCAGCAGGTCAAGCAGTATCTATCCACCACCATGGGGGCTAAGGCTGCCAGCCCAGTTCTGGCTGGCTCTCACTCCCCTGGACCTGGGGCAGTGGGCAGCACCCCGAACAGCCCCATGGCCCTGCTCAAAATCGATGCCAACCCGGAGAAGGAGGTGAGCCCTTCAGCTGGGATGTCTGCAGGAGGTGTTTGCCAGGGGTTTACAGGGTTATTTATTTGTTGGAGCTTAGGGCATTTAAGGAGCGGGTGGAGGCACATCACTTGCTGATAGTCACTGAGCCTTCAAGGGGGTATTCAGAGGAGAGACGGGCTTTATTAAAAAGAGGCATGTTGTTTCCTGATTTAGAGGGTCATATTTCACTTGAGCACAGTGCTTATGTGTCTGTGGTTGTGGATTTGGGTTTACTCTGATTATTCAATGCTGCAAAGTCATTTAAAATTGGTTCAGGATTTACTCTAAGGGTTTATCGTGGTTTGGCGTGTATATTGCGGGCACCGAGACGGTAATGACTCTGTTCCGGGGTGTGTGCTGGGGCGTTGCTGTATGTGCTCTGAGTGTATCTTGGAGTTTTTCAGACAACTTCAGAAAGGGACTTGGGTGGCATCTAATGGGGTGCTTGGCTTTTTACGAATTGTGGCTGTCGTCCAATCGGACGTGATGGAACTGGCTGTGTTCACAGATGGACGATGTCATTGACGAGATCATCAGCTTGGAATCGAGTTACAATGACGACATGATGGGATTGGCCAAACCGGTCCTCCAGATGCCCAATACCGTGAGTCCACCTACTGCATGGTCCCTCGCGCTCTCCGCTATCTCCGACCCACCCATATCCCATGAAACAAGGGCAGAATAGGCCAACCTGTAACTCTTGGGATCCCTATTAGTAACTGGCCTCACATCAGCTACAAATACAGGTACAAGAGTGATAGAGGTACAAACAAACGCAGGTGGGCAGGCACATTCAATGTGAATGTGGTTACACCTAGGCTGGGAGGGTGGATTTACAGCTCTACCCCCTTGGCAGGTGAGTGCAGTTAGAGTGTTGCCATCTTGTGGGAGGGTGGCATTACAGCATCTTTCTAACTTCCAGCTGAACCTGCAAGTTAACCTTAAGGGAATCCTGAATTAGTATTCCCAAGTTCCTTGTTCAGAAAGTAGTCTGTGCCTCTACTTTTCCTACCAAAGTGCAGTGAGCTCACAACTTTCCCATGTTGTATTTCAGCTGCCGCTTCTTTTCCCACTTTCCTAGCCTGTTCAATGCATCTTCCCCACTTCCTCAATGGTACCTACACCTTCATATACATTTATGTTATGGTGCCTCCCTCTGGTGGAAGGGCAGTGTTACAGTGCCACACCCTTGTGGAAGTACGGTGTTGCGATGGCCTGTATCTTTTGACCCATACGTAAATATTGAATGCCATGGTGTCTGTAATATTTTATTATGTTTCTTGCTGTGTCTCTTTGAATTTTCTCTACACTAGATGACAGCAGTCTAACAATCTTTTCTCGCTCTCCCTCTCTCTCTCTTACCCCATGCACAGTTGCCAGTGTCCAGGAACCTGCTGAGCATCTACACCACTCAAAACATGACAAATGCAACAGTTACCATCAGCAACTCGTGTCCAGCCAACTTACCCAACAGCAAAGAGAGCACAGGTACTAGGGCCACTGGGCACCACCTCCCTTTCATGTCATTTCTTGTTCCTCCTCTTTGTGTTTTTTTTTAAAACTTATTCTCTCTCTTTGCACCACCAGCTCCTTGTTTGCACCGTACTCCCAAACGCTCTTTCAGCTGAGGCTCAGTTCTTAACACTTACATCTGAGTCTTAGAGTTCCAGCTTCAACTCCTATCCCGGGACAGGAGTTCAGTAATCTAGGCTGACACTGCAGTGTCAGAGATACTCTGTTGTCCATCTTTTAGTTCCAACATTAAACCATCTGCCATGGTTGGGTGGATGAGAAAGATCCTGTGGTGCAGTTTTAGACAGGAGTGTGGGATTTATTGCAGGGTCATGGGGCTAGAATTCGCCACTTGATCATCACCGCAGCAACAGATGACTTGGGGTCATAGAGTTGTACAGCACGGAAACGGACCCTTCGATCCGACTTGTCCTAAATTAATCCAGCCCCATTTGACCTGGATTCCTCTAAAACCTTCCTGTCCATGTACCCATTCAGATGCCTTTTAAACTGTACCAGCCTTCACCACTTCCTCTGGCAGTTCAATCCATACATGCACTACTCCTCTGTGTGAATAAGTTGCCCCTCGGGTCCCTTTTATAGCTTTCCCCCTCACCTTAAACCTGTGCCCTATAGTTTCGGACTCCCCTATCCTGGGGGAGAAGACCTTGGCTATGCACTCTATCCATGGCCCTCGTGATTTTATAAACCTCTATAAGGTCACCCCTCCGCCTCCGATGCTCCAGGGGAGAAAAGCCCCCAGCCTATTCAGCCTGTCCTATAGCTCAAACTGTCAACAACATCATTTTCTGAACCCTTTTCAAGCTTAACAACATATTTCTTATCGCAGGGAGACCAGAATTGCATGCGGCATTCCAAAAGACTTGATTTATTGTGCTTTGTTTTGCTGCAACATGAAAATTGATTGCCGCACATGCAATATTACAACAGTGACTAGACTTGTTTGGCTGGTTGGAAAACGCTTTGAGACAGCCTGTGGTTGTGAAGTGTGTTACAGAAATTCCATGCTGTTAGGCCACCATCCTCACCACCACATCACTAAAGCAGTCTCTGCACTGTTCGCATTAAACACTCCCAGAACAGGTTCAGCACATACTGAGTACCGGGTGGCACAGTGGTTAGCACTGCTGCCTCACAGCGCCAGGGACCCTGGTTCAATTCCAGCCTCGGGCAACTGTCTCTGTGGAGTTTGCACATTCTCCCTGTGTCCTTGTGGGTCTCCTCTGGGTGGGCTCTGGATTCCTCCCGCAGTCCACAAATTAGGTGGATTAGCCATGCTAAAGTGCCCTGTAGTGTGCAGGCTAAGTGGGTTAACTATGGTAAATGTGAGGTTATGGGGATAGGGTGGGATGCTTTTCCAAGGATCAATGTAGTCTCAATGGGCCAAATGGCCTGTAGGAAATTCTTTGAATTCAATGATAAAACTGTGGGTTTACTGCAGCTTTGAATGACTGTTGCCTGTATTAATCTAGCCTGATTTCTGTCTCTTTACTGCCTGCAATGTTGAGGCAAATTGCACAGCTGTCAAAACATGCTGCAGTCCTTTAGCCCTTCCTGGCCTCTTCAGTTCTGGATTTGGGTTCAGGATCCAGGAGCTGTTCTAAAAGCAAAATGTTACGGCTACTGGGAATCTGAAATAAAATCAATGCTGGAGAAATTCCACAGGTCCGGCAGCAACTTTGGGAGACAAAAACTGAATGAATGAACGTTTTGAGTTCAGTGTGACGACTCTTCAGAGTCTTGACTGCTTCCCCGTTTTGTCCTGGCGGATTAGTTTCCATTACTGGATACTTTGGGATATTGTATTTGGGGAAGAGGGCCTTGAGCAATTGGTTTCATGTTCTGTGCGTTGTGTCTCAGTCTCTCTTTATCTCTCTTACAGATGCCGATGTCAAAGCTTTAATTAAAGAGAGGCAGAAGAAAGACAATCATAACCTAAGTAAGTATTACGAGATAGTAGGAACTGCAGATGCTGGAGAATCTGAGATAACAAGGTGTAGAGCTGGATGAACACAGCAGGCCAAGCAGCATCAGAGGAGTAGAAAAGCTGACGTCCGCTTTCCTGCTCCTCTGATGCTTCTTGGCCTGCTGTGTTCATCCAGCTCTACACTTTGTTATCTAAGTAAGTATTAAGCAAGGCAGCCCCCACAGCCTACCCCCTCCTCAGTCCCATTCCAGCATGTAAATGTGACTCAACCCCCACCAGAGATTGCTTTAGGGCACAAGGTAAACTCGCCTGAGGAGGGCAGTATGCAAATGCAACAAGACCTCATTCAGCCAGCTTGAAAACTAAGAATGTGATGCTGACCGTGTGCTCAGAAGTGCTAAAAATACACGGTTGCAAGGTTATGAGTCATAGAGTCGTACAGCATGGAAACACACCCTTCGTCCATGCTGACCAGATATCTGTAAATTAATCTAGTCCCATTTGCCAGCATTTGGCCCATATCCCTCCAAACCCTTCATATTCATTTATGCATTCAGATGCCTTTTAAATGTTCTAATTGTACCAGCCTCTGCCACTTCCTCTGGCAGCTCATTCCATATGCACACCACCCTCTGCATGAAAAAGTTGACCCTTAGGTCCCTTTCCCCTCCCACCTTAAACCTATGTCCTCTAGTTTTGGACTCTGCTATGCTGAGGAAAAGGCCTTGGCTATTCACCCTATCCATGCCCTTCATGATTTTATAAACCTCTATAAAGTCACCCCTCAACCTCTGATGCTCCAGGGAAAATAGACCCAGACTATTCAGCCCCTCCCTATAGCTCAAACCGTCCATCCCTGGCAGCATCCTTGTAAATCTTTTCCGCGCCCTTTCAAGATTGGGCAACTGAGGCAAAGGCTGGAACCCTGCAGTGTTGGTGATCGATTATCAGATGGTGCGATGGGTTTTGGTTGAGACCTGACGTGGGAATGAGAGAGGAGAGTGCAAATGATTGAATGTGTAACGAAGAAAAGGAAGGAAGGGAAAACAACAGTGGGGTGGGGGGTGCAGGGAAGGGGGTGATGGGGAAGGTAGCCAACTCTGGCAGTGAGAAATGCGGGTTGGGAGTAGATAGACGTTGGCCTGAGAGAGATAAGGAAGGAGTCGGGTTATTATGAGAGGTCTATCGCAAATACAGTCTGTTGCTGTGGTAACCACTGTCAGTCCACTGCTTCCTGTTCATTTCATTTTCTTTCTCCTAACAGTTGAGAGGAGACGAAGATTCAATATCAATGATCGGATCAAAGAGCTTGGTGCTATGATCCCAAAATCCAATGATCCGTAAGTTTCCCTCCTCTTTCTGAGCACATCACTCAGCCCTCATCGATTCCGTTGTGAAGTTAGAGGGTGCAATCTGTGATGGAGTTGTTGGCTTAACTAATCCAGGCTAGACCACACCCATACTCTTGCCAAAGGGTACGGCATGGGGTTAGAGAGAGTAAAGCTCCCTCAACTCTATTAAATTGGAAGTGAAATACCTGTACTTCAGACTATAAAGTAAACAGACCATAAAGTTCGCTGTACCGCGAGCAACCCCAGGACAGGAACTGAACAGGGTTAGCTATAGACTAAAACTCCCTCTCCTCTATTCCCCCACCCATCAAGAGCACCCAAGGCAAGGACAGCACAGCGTTCAATACACAGTAAAACGATGTCTGCTCTTTTACACTGAAAGCAGACTTCAGTCTAGTCTTTTAAACGGAATTAAAAACTCACTCTATACTGTCCTGCACAACAATCCCAGGTAAGGGACAGCACAGGGTTAGATACAGAGTATATCTACATCTACATTGGTCCCATCAGATGCTCCCAAGACTGGTATAGCACTGTGTTAGATACAAAATAACTAACTTAAGCTCCCTTAACTCTTTTAAACGGAATGTAAAGCTCATTTAACACTTAAACAGAATGTAAAGCATCCTTCACTCTTTTTTGAACAGAAAGTTTGCTCTTTCAAACTGAAATTAAAGGTCTCTCTGCTCCTCTGAACAGAATGAAAAAGCTTCCTTTTATACTCTTAAACTGAAAGTAAAGCCGCACTGTGTTCTTTTGAACAGAAAGTAGAGTTTTCTCTGCTGTTTTAAAATGAAAGTAAAACTGGCTTTCCTATTTAAACCGAAAGTAAAGGTACTTCGAAACTGTCGCTTTCAAACACTGATGGGAGAGGGACAGCGTGGAATTAGATACAGAATAACACCTTCATTACTCTTTTAAACTGAAGGTAAACTTCTTCATACAGTAAACCCATCAAACTCTCTCAGCACAGGGTTAGTTACAGAGAAAAACTTTACCCCTTTAAACAGAAAGTAAACTTCTCTCAACAATGTTCCCATCAAACATCCTTAGACACCCTTATAGCATGGGGTTAGATGCAGGATAAAGCTCCATCCACACTGCCCCATGACTATTTGATGAGGACGGGTACAAGATGATCCGATGCTGATGGATTCTCTATTCGTGTTGTTTGTCAGCGTTGGGATCAAGGCTTTTCCTAGCTGTCTGGGTCTGGTTCAGCAGTCTCACAGAGCTGCTGTATGTGAACCATGAGTCAGTCCCTCTTAGCTTTTCTAAGTTGCTGTCTCTTCCTTCCTTCTCCAGGGAGGCTCGCTGGAACAAGGGCACAATACTCAAGGCATCTGTGGATTACATCCGGAAACTTCAGAAGGAGAGCAACCGTTCGAAAGAACTGGAGATCCGGCAGAAGAAATTGGAGCATGCAAACCGCACCTTGCTGCTACGGATACAGGTATGATCCCCATGGCAACCGTTTCTGGAGTTCGCGCGCAGTGTCCTGCACTTTACTGGGTATAACTGGGGTTGGCATCTCAAGGTGGGCCCTGTGATAAAATTGCACCAATTTGCCTGGATATTGTGCAGCTCCAGTAACACTGAAGAAGCTCAACACCATCTAGGACATAGCCTCCCTTCGATCAACACACCAACAGCCCCTCCCTACATTGACTGCTTCACCCCTGGTGCACAGCAATGGTAATGTGTGCTGTCTACAAGATGCGCTGCAGAATTTCACCAAGGCTCCTTCAACAGTATCTTGTTAAACCCTCTGCACTCAACCCCTAGAAGGGGCAAGGAAAGCAGATCCCTATGTGGGAGCACCACCCCCATGCCTTTGGTATCCAGACTTGGGAAAAGAAAATGTTGTTCATTAAGTGTTGCTGGGTTAAATTTAAAATCCTGCACTTCAGATCAAGAAGGCACCTCGCCACTACCTACCTGGGGGAAATTAGAGACCGGCAACAGATGCAAACATAGAAAGGCTTTGATGTGGCTTCAGCGTGAGACCTGAAACCATGCATTCATTGGCCACTCATAGAATCCCTACAGTACAGAAAGAGGTCATTTGGCCCATCAAGTCTGCACTGACCCTCCGTGGAGCATCCAACCCATCCCCATTACCGTGCATTTCCCATGGCTAATCCACCTGGCCTTCACATCCCCGGATATTACAGGGCAATTTAGCAGGGCCTGTCCGCCTAACCTGCACATCGTTGCACTGTGGCGGGGGGAAACCCATGCAGTCACCCAAGGCTGGAATCGAACCCAGGTCCTGTGAGGCAGCAGTGCTAACCACTGAGCCACCATGTCGCCCTATCTAACAATTAAGCTGAAATGCAGTGCTCCTCAGAAGCTACTTTCTCTACCCATGTCTCCCCCCTGTCTCCTCGGCCTCACTCCAGCTTGAGCTTCTTGCTTCTGGTGTAGACAAGCGAAGGTACTGTAGGGTGGATGAGTAAACTGACTACAGCACCGTGGTACACAGAGCCACTCAACAGGAGGCAGAAAGGAGAAATGTAGTTGTAATTGGGAATAGTACAGTCAGGGGAATGGAAGCTGCTCTCTGGCCAGGGTTGAGAATCCCAAAGGCTGTGTTACCTGGGTTCAGGATGTCTCATCTGGGCTGCGGAGGAACTTGAGGTCAGAGGGGAAAGATCCAGTTATCATGTAGGTACAAATGATACGCATAGAAAGAGGTTTTGCTGAAGGAATATGAGCAAATAGGGGCTAAGTTTAAAAAAACAAACCAAAATGGTACAAATCTCTGGTTTCCTATCTGATCCACAAGCTAACTGGCACAGTGTCAACAAGATTAAAGAGGTAAACACATGGCTCAAATTGGTATGGGAGAAATTGGTTTGAATTCCTGGGACGTTGGCGCCAATACCGGGGAAGGAGGCAGCTGTTCCGATGGGACAGGCTCTACCTAAATCATGCTGCAACCGGAGTCATGGCAAATTTCTCAACTGGAAACAAGGTAAATGAGCTTGTAGTGCAGAGTGAAATTGGCAGGTACGATGTTGTGGGCATCTCTGAGACACAACTGCAAGGGGAGCAGGGCTGGGAACTGAATATCCAAGGATATTAGGGGAGGCAATGGCCTAGTAGTATTATCACTGGACTGTTAATCCAGAGACCCAGATGACGTCCTGGAGACCTGTGTTCAAATCCCACCACGGCAGATGGTGGAATTTGAATTCAATACATGTCTAGAATTAAGAATTTAATGACCGTGAATCCATTGTCAGTTGTTAGGAAAACCCATCTGGTTCACTGTCCTTTAGGGAAAGAAGCTGCCATCCTTACCTGGTCTGACCTACATGTGACTCCATACCCGCAGCAATGTGGTTAACTCTTAACTGCCCTCTGGGAATTAGGAATGGGCAACAAATGCTGGCTTAGCCAGCGACACCCTCATCCTGTGAACAAATTTTTTTTAAAAATCGAAAGGACAGGCTGATAGGCAGAGGGGGTGGGTTTGTCTTCTTAGTAAGATATATGGAATTAAATCGATATCACAAAGCGATATAGGTTCAGAAGTCATAGAATCTGTGTGGTTAGAGTTGAGGAACCGCAAAGGCGGTAGAGACCCCAAAAGGAGTTGATGTACAAGCCTTCTAGCAATCATCAGGATGTGGGGCAGAAAATAACTCCGGAGATTGAAAAGGCGTCTGAGAAAGGTGTTGTTGCAATAATCATGAGGGACTTCAATATGCAGGTGGACTGGAAAAATCAGATGTTGGTTGTGGATCCCAAGAAAAAGAATTTGGATTTTTGGAGCAGCTTGTGGTAGAGCCCAGTAGGGAACAGGCAATTCTGGATTTGGTGATGTGTTATGAGCAGACTTGAGCTAATGCTGAAGGAACTGCTAGGGGACAGTGACCTTAATAGAATCCACCCTGCACTTTGAGAGAGAGAAGCTGGAATCAAATGTCATAGTATGATTAGTAAATGTAACTACAAAGACATGAGCGATGAGCTAGCTAGAGTTGATTTGGAAGGGGAGCATTGGAGGGAAGACGGTGGAATAGCAATGGCAGGAGTTTCTGGGGATAATTCGGGAGGCACGGCAGAAATTCATCCCGAGAGAGAAGAAACATGCGATGGGGAGGACATGGCAAGTGTGGCTGAAAAATGAATTCAGGGACCGCAGGAAAGCGAAAGAGCCCATAATATGGTGACGATTAGTGAGAAACAACTAAGAAAGCATTAAGGGGGAAGAAGTTGAAAAATAGGGGTAAGCTAGCTGGTAATGTAAAAGAAGATTGAAAAGTGAAGCTGGAGAAGTAGTAATGGGAATGACTTCTCTGTTGCTCAGCTTGGAGGACGTTCAGCTGAATGGTCTAAACCTATGTCCTGTGTTCCTGCTTTTTGTATCTTTATCATGGTAAAGTACTTGAAAAGATATTCAAGACTGTGGAGCTAGTGAGATATAGCACAGTTTTGGCAGTATAAATTTGATGGGCTGCAGGGCCTCTGCTGTGCTATATGATTCTATTCTAACAAAGAAATGGTAGAGCAACTGAATAAGTATTCATGTATCAGTCTTCATGGTAGAAGACATTAGTGACATACCAGACCTTCAAGAGTGAGGGGGCAGAAGTGAGTTCAGTGGCTGTCACTATGGAGAAGGTGGTCAGGAAGCTGACAGGTCTGAAGGAGGATAAATCACCCAGACTAGTTGGACTACACCCTAAGGTTCTGAAGGAGATAGCTAAGGAGGTTGTAAAGGCATTGGTGATGACCTTTCACTGAAGTCAGGGATGGTCCCAAAGGGCTCAAATGGCTAATATAATATCCCTGCTTAAGGAGGGAGGGAAGCAGAAGACAGGAAATTATAGGCTAGTTAGCCTGTCCTTGGTCATTGGTAAGATTTTGGAGTCCATTATTAAGGATGAGATTGCAGAGTACTTGGAAGTGTGTGGTAAACTAGTGCTGAGTCAGCATAGCTTTGTTAAGGGGATTTCATGCCTGAAAAATCTCTTAGAATTCTTTGAGGAGGTAATGAGCAAGTTAGACAAAGGAGTGTTATAAAGTGGAAGTTGACCCCTCCACTACTCCAAGAACCAAACCTGAAACACCCAAAGAGGAGCACCTTACCCTGTAATCTGTAAAAGGAGTGTGAAAAGTGGTGTAACCTGCCTTTCAGTAACTTCTAGTGGTTAAATAAAATAAATCCCTGACACTCACTTTACAATAAACAAGTAACAGTTTATTTATCTAACTCTAACAGTGAACAAATTAACTAAACTATTAACAAACCGAATAAGTCCCTTCTAACTACTAACTATTCCCAAATAAAGAAAGATTCTAATGGTATGCTGTTCCGATAATTACTTACATTAAAAAAATTTAGTCTCAAAATTACAGACAGATTGCATGTCTTCCAGAATGTTCGGTGCCTTCTCTGTCAATTCTTCTGTCAAGCAAGTTATGTAGTTGAACCGTTGGTACCATTGTTATTTAGATGGTGCTTTCTCTAAGACATAGAGGAGGCTATGAGAGCTAGCAATTCTCTCTTGAGCTAAGAGCCGTTAGCTCTGGCGGATGGCACCTAGTTCTGGGACTTTGTCTAACTGCCCCCTTCTTTTTACACCCTTGATAACATATCAATATTTCTTACAATAGGAACTGAAAGAATTACAGATGCTATAAATCAGGAACAAACAAAATGCCTAGCAGGTCTCTCCACAGTTGTGAAGAAAAATTATAGTTAGCATTTCGGATCCAGTGACCCTTACTCAGAACAGAACTATGTTCCGAGGAAGGGTCACCGGACCTGAAATTTTAACTGAATTTTCTTCATAGATGCAGCCAGTTTTGTTGAGCTTTTCCAGCAACTTCTGTTTTTGTTTCTTATATTAGGATTGGTCCTATGTTGTCAAAACGATCAGATTTGAATTTAATAGTTTTTTGGTATCTAAGTACCTGGTTGAAATTGATTGGCTAAATTCAAAAGCCTGTTGTCTCAGTAAAAACTGCTGCTTGGTCTGCTAACTGTATGGTCTTTTGGTACAAATGCTTCAATTCGGGTGCTCTCTGCGTACTTGCAAACTTTCAAGCTGCTACTCTGGCAAGCATTTTAAATCTCTAAGCAGAAAGAGTACATTGTCTTTTAAAGGGACCACGCAATGCTTTCCCCACCTAGCATTTACAAACACCAAATTCTAACTTCCTGCCTCCCCATCCACAACTACTCTACCCAAGTTTGCAACAAAAGCAAGTGGGTGTAATCTGTTTGGATTTCCTGAAGACCTTTGACAAAGTGCCACGTAGGAGCTTGCTAAATAAGACGAGAGCCCATGGTGTTAGAGGCAAGGGACTGGCATGGATAGAGGATTGGCTGACTGGCAGAAGGCAGAAAGTGGGGATAAAGACGTCTTTTCCAGGATGGCAGGCAGTGACTAATGGAGTTTCACAGTGTGGACAGTGTTGGGACCACAACTTTTCATGTTACACATTAACAATCTGTACAAAGGAACTGAGGGCAATATTGAAGATGACACAAAGAAATGTGGAGGGACAGGTTGTTTTGCGGAAGCCAGGAGGCTGCAGAAGGATTTGGACAGGCCAGGAGAGTGGGCAAAGAAGTGGCAGAAGTGAAATACAGTGCGGTAAAGTGTGAAGCTATGCATTTTGGAAGGAAGAATAGAGGTGCAGATGATTTTCCAAATGATGAAAGGCTTTGGAAATCTGAAGCACTGAGGGACTTGGGAGTCATAGTTCAGGATTCTCTTAAGATTAACATACAGGCTCAGTCGGCGCTTGGGAAGGCAAATGTAATGTTAGTATTCATTTTGAGAGGGCTAGAATGCAAGAGCAGGGACGCACTACCGAGGCTGCATTTGGCCTTTTTAGTCCCCATGTCTAAGGAAGGATGTGCTGGCTTTTTTTCTCACCCTTCTGTGCCAGTCTTGATTTTGCTGTGTCCCCCTTGCTGGAACCTGGTCCCTGTCTCTGTGTCTGTGTCTGAAGGCAGGCCAGGGATTTGTGGGGTGGCGGGGGGGGGGGCGGGGGTGGGCGGGGGTGGAGTTTTTGTCGAAGGCGGTGACTGTTATTCTTTCTTGTTCCCCACTTGACAGGAATTGGAGATCCAGGCCCGCGTCCATGGTCTCTCGCTGAGCTCCCCCTCGGGCTTGAACACTGCCCAGCTGGCCGCCCAGGTCATCAAGCAGGAACCACAGAGCAGCCAGGCCACTGTTGAGCGCCCAGTACTTCCCAGCATCCCCGAAGCAGCAGGTCCAAGCATGGACCTGGGCCTGGACTTGGGGCTGGGTATGACTGACCAGCCGCTTGGCTTCGACTCCCTCGCTGATTTGCCCTTCCCACTGAAGCTGGACTCTGGCCTGGGTGACATCCTAATGGACGACTCGCTGTCCCCGGTTGGAGCCACTGACCCATTGCTGTCTTCAGTGTCTCCCGGAGCCTCAAAAGGCAGCAGTCGACGCGGTAGCGTCTGTATGGAGGAAGAGCCGGGCTGTTAGAGAGACCTCCCCCACCAACTCAACATGGTCAAGTAACATTTCAAGAAGTCAGCAATCTTCTAGAATTTTCCAGACGCATCAACAACCTCCTAGAATCTTACAATTCAACAACCTTCTAGAAATTTCTGCATATGTCGATCTTAGAGAAATCTCCAGACATGTCAACAATCTTCTAGAAACATTTAGATTCTTCAGAAATCCTTCCAGAAAGCTCTGGACATGTCAGAAACTTTTTAGGAACTTCTAGGCATGTCAGAAACATCCGGCAGCCCTCTGGAAGCTTCCGGAACTGTCAGCAATCTTCTAGCAGCGTCAGTAAACTTCTGGAAACATCTGAACGTGTGGGTAACCTTCGAAAAACTTCACGAACCATCAACTCTGTTCAAAAAAAAACTTTCTCTGTTTTTATTTTTTTAAATGTTTAATTTCTGTTTGTTTTACTTTCATTTTAGTGAACTCGAATCTCTGGCAAGACCGGAATTATGCCCAAAATTTAACAAACTGAGGATCCCTTGTCGAGGATCCCGTGGGTCTTTTAAAGGGATAGTGCGCTTCGTGATTATTCATTTATTATTTCTTTGGCCAGTGCAGTTCGGGGAAAGGCCGTTGCTACGGCTCATTTCCGTTTCTTCAGCGGCGCTTTGTTTGTCCTTTCTTGGCCCTCTCTCCACCAGGCACACAACCCACCCCATTCCTAAACAGAAAGGCCCAAACCGTGTGTCCTTTGCCTGTGCAGTGCTAGCTGTGACCATTAATAGGAGCAAGAAAAGGCTCCACCAATTCTGTTCCACTAATCGGAAAAAAAAACCATGACTGATCTGATTGAGGCCTCAACGCCACCTTCCGAGAATCCTTGACTCTTTGTTGGTCAAAAATCTGTCTAACTCAGCCTTGAATATACTCAGTGACCCAGACTTGAGCACTTTGTGGGACAACATTCGTCTAAGAGATGAAATTCCTCTTAGTTTCCATCTTAAGTGGGAGACCCCTTATTCTGAAACCATGCTTCCTTGTTTTAGACTTACCCCACGCAAGATTGAGGGAGAACATTGCTGTCGCTCTCACTCTCGCTCTCTCCTCCTCCCCCTTCAGGACCTGAAATGTTTCAATGCGGTCACCTCTCATTCTTCTCAACAGCCCAACCTGCTCACCCTTTTACAATCAGCCAAATGAACCTTATCTGAACTGCATCCAGTCCAAGTCTATTCCCCCTTGAGTAAGGTGACCAGAAATGCCTATATATCCAAGAATTTGAGGGACTTGCAGGTCAAGAAGTAGGTGGATGAGAGGGCAACTGGCTGGAATTTGTAGCTCCGCTTGGGTTAAGCATCTCTGGGATAGAGGGGATGGGGCAACAACGGGAGAGAAAGTCTTCTCTCTTAAACACCAGAGGGTGGCTAATGAACTGGGCCAGTGGACTGAAGCTATACCAGCATGTACATTGCAGAGATCATATAGTAATAGCACAACTTCAATGAGCAAAGTATCATTTTCACCATGCCAGTGTTGCAGTATGGTCGGTATTTGTTTAACAGATCTGTATAATAAAATTTTATACTCGTACTGTTTAGCCTGACATCTTCATTGACTTTGCATGGTTGGGGAAGGGTGGTGGGGAGTATTTGTGTATACCTGTAACAAGAGAGTGCCAGTACACGTGCATTTCCCATCATCAGGCTCTCAAAAACCAGCACCCTCCGCCTCTCTGCTCCCTTTCCTGGAATTGGCTGTTGTCATTTACACGCTGTCCTGACACACTTCCAGGTGTGTGGATGACCCTTTGACTGTTCAGTTGTTAAAAGTGGAAAGCTGAGGATGCAATACAGAACTCTGGATCCTGCCATACCCTAGAGGTTGTGACAGCAGAACTGTGGATGAATTCAAGGTGTTAATGTGAGGCAGAGACCTTGGTAGACTGGATGTGGAAATGCTGTCGCTCCTGTGGAGGAGGGCAGAGTTAGGGGTTATGACTAGGAGTCAGTGACTATCAAATCCAATTGGCAACTCGGAAGAAACTACTTGAAGCATGAGAATTGGAACTGTCTTTTGCAAGAAGTGCTTGAGGTGAACTGTGCTGACTAAATTCAGTGCAGAATCTGAAGAACCTCACGAGGGCAAAAGGAATTGAAGGATTTCCTGAAGGCTTTTGAGTGACACTACCACTGTGCCACAATCTCTGGGCCAGGAGGCCAGAGTTCAAGTCCCACCTATTCTAGAGGTGTACGATAACATTTCCGAACAGGCTGATTTGAAAATGTCTAGACGAGTATGTTGAGAGGGTGAGTTGAGTGGAAGTAGAAAGATCTGTGGAGCAGAAACAGCGGGGAACAGAGCAATGGACAGAGTGGCCTGTGTGTCTCTTTAAGAATAATTTGGAACATTTGGTCCTCTTCCGCTGGACTTTTCCCCAAACTTTTTAAATGTTTCTCTAACGCATACTTATCCCATTCCTGTTCTGAAACCTGTTTTTAGATATTTCCCTCATTGTGTCAAGAAGGAATCCCTCACCCCTCCATTACCACACATCCTGCTGTTAATCCATGTTCTCTCCATTAGATTTAGCTTTATTGTCACATACTCACATGAGTAATGTGAAAAGTTTACACATCTCTACTTAACGGTGCCATCTTAGGCACCTAGGTACAGAATCTTAAGTACAAATTCTTAGCTTAGAAAAACAAGGGAATAAAAATGAAGAGATAGGAGTTCAGAACCTTGAGGGCAGGAGGCAGAGTCTGCGTTGAGGCCAGGAGTCCACGCTGTCTTTCACCCTGGACGTCGCTGATGCTGCCCGAGGGCAGGAGGTGAAAAGAAAATGTGAAAAGAGACAGGAAATGAAGAGAAACGGATGGAGCTCAGGAGTCCTACTCTGTTACCATCTTGGAAGGATCATTGTCACCTTTGTACTTTGGGTGATTGGTCTAAGGCCATTGTGGGTCTACCTACAGCATGTGGACTGCAATGGTTCAAGAAGGCAGCTCACCACCACCTTCTCAAGGGCAAGTAGGGACAGGCAATAAATGCTGGCCAGTTGGTGACACCCACATCCCAGGAGTGAATTTAAAAAAAAACTTGTCTCTCCAACATATTTGCATCTGACCTCAAGTGTAAGCGCCCAAAACTACGCAATACTCTCCAGCTTGGTTGTGAGAGGCCAAAGGATTGGAGGAAAGGAGGGAGGGGAGCCGCTCAGGACAAACCCTCCAACAAAAATCCAGACCTTCTTTGCAAAGGCACGTTCCAAACGGAGATGTGTAACAGTATGCTCATTCCTGCAGTTGCTTCGAGATCAGCGTGCAGTGGCACAGAGTCCAGGATTATGTGAAGGATCTGATGGGCAGTGCCCTTCCTACCAACAGCCTGACTATGTCTTGATGTTTGTTTGCAAGTTCTGGCGATGAGATATTCTGCCAAATGACTTTGCCAGTCTGTGCAGGGAACCGCCTGAAACGATCAACCCTCTCTTTTTCTACAGGGTTTTGAGGACATTATGTGCTGACCACTTCCTGATGGGCTTGTGGTTAAGGGTGTCGTTGTTTTCAAATGTATCCACGAGGGACAGGTGATAGGCAACGATTGAAGTATTAGGAGCATTCCATGAGCAGACACTTCCTTTGCGACACTGGGGACAGGTAGAACCTCCGGTACATAGTGAGGGTACTGAGGATCTACACACTGCTTATGCAGCCATGCACAAAGGTGGCCAGCATGATGAAGGCAGCATTGGGTGCATCCTCCACCCTGCCCCTACTTATCCAGAACTTTGTACATGATGTCCCTGTGGATGTGTTCCACCTTGGACCTCCCAGATGAAGTGGAAAATGGCTCAGCTGACCACTGGCTTGGGGAGTGGGCCAGACCTGCACCACGTACAGCAGCATTGAGTCTGTTTCATACCCGATGACCAAGTTTTGAACATCACTGAGCATCACTGCTCAGTTTCTGCCTCACCTTGGTGATGCAGTCCTCCCACGTTGTAGCATACAGCCTGGTCCCCTTCAAGATCTTTTGGTAATCTTACCTGACGTTGAAGGGGGTGAAGGATCAGTTGGCCCAGTTTCCAAAGAACATGGCCTTGCTCTTGGCTCCTGAACTGGTCACTTGCTCGTGAGTCTGCGCACTGATAGTGGATCCAAGCAGAAAACGATGATGTCATCCACGTACAGGGAGGTTTTGACCTGGAGGCTTTGACCTGCAGCCTTCCGCTGCCTGGAATAGTCACCCCTCTCAGGCTTGTGTCCTTCTCCATGGACTCCGCAATAAACTGTACACAACAAGACAGGAGAGCTTTGCCTGACTCCACATCTGATCGGAAAGCTTTCAGATTCCCACCCATTCATTAGACTGCACTAATGACACTCGTGTAGAGCAGTTGGATCCCGATTGCAGATTCCACTCCTATGGCCCATTTTGGAGAACGCGTCCCACATGCACATGTGCCGAAGACTTCTCCTGGTCCAGGCTGATGAGGCAGGCATCCTGCCCCCTGTACTCCACACAGGCAATTGTATCCCCGAGGAGTGCCAGCTACCCAGTACAGCACAGATTTGGCTGGGATGAATTACCAATCCCAGAGCAGCCCTGGTGATGACCTTAGGCAGGATTTTGTGTTCCACATTCAACAGTGAAATTGGTTGCCAGTTTCTAATTTCCTCCCTCTTCACCTTCCGATGGTAGACAATTGTATGGATTTGCACATGAATCAGAAGTATACTGTCTTACACCTCCAGCAGGTCCTGGCCAATCAAGTCCCACAGAACTGAATTCAATTCGGTCAGTAAGGTGTCACTTCCAGGAGTTTACTCTTCTCAAAGGGCTCGAGGGCTTTGCTCAGCTCATCCAGGGAATAACAGCTGGTCCAGTCTCTCCTGTGTGCTGTTGTCTGAAACCTCCATGATAGAGGACAAGAATTACTGGGAGGCTGTGCTGTCAGTGGGCATCGTGTCATACAAGGATTTGCTGACTGTCAGAATGAGATGACATTACCGAGCCATCATCTTCCTTCAGGCTGCTGAGCACAGAGCTCTCCTTGTGCACCTTCTGGAAGAAGAAACATGAGCACATCTCATCATGCTCCACAGTGTAGACCCTGGACTGGAAGATTATCCCAGAGGCTGGCTCTTCACCTCCTGGAGATTTTCCTTGATGTTAATACCACCCCCGTGCCCGCCCCCCACCCCCCTCCACCACCCTGAATTGTCTGTAGCAGGAGGAGGTTCTGCAGCATTTCTGGGGTTTGGACAGTTTTCCCCAACTGTCTCTCGTCTTCTGACACCCTTTGGGGGTGAAGAACGTCTCGATATCCCCTTAATGGTTTCCCTCCAGTCTGCTGGGGACTCAAAGAGCAATTTCACGGTCTCCAACCTTTTTGATCCCTTTGGAGTTCCTTAATGTTTTCTGAGGTCAACAGTTTCACTTTTTTTGGTTTCGAGTTCCCTTGTGGGCCCCTCTGCTCATCCTGTAAGTGACAGTCAGCCAGCAGGAAGCAGTGATCAGAGAAGAATATTGGATTGACGTTGATGGATCTGACCAAGAACGTTTGGGACAGAAATGGAAAACCTATCTTTGAACAGATAGACCCGCCTGGCTACGACCAATTGTATCTATGCTGCACTCCATCTGCAGGGGTGCTGAAGACAACATTCAGCTTGGCATGTTTAACTGTTTCCAACATGAATCTGGATGTGGAGTCCAGTTTGCTGTCAGCCCCTTTGAATCGTCTATCCACAACAATAATACAGTTGATGTCGCTGGCCAGGATGACCAGCCTAGACATTGCCAGTAGCAGTGAGAGTTGTTGAAGGATGGCTAGATACTCGCTCTTTATTACTGGGGCATACATGTGAATTAATTAGCCAGGTAAGTCCATGTGTAAGTACTTTGCATACTGGCTTTAATACTGCATATGTTAATATTGGCATTTTTCAAACCCATTTTAGAAGTTTTAGATCTCTATTGTTATGGACCAGAGCAGACCCCTGAAAATATATAAGAAGGTAGTATAGACCCTAATGTGAATTAATGTCAGGGCAGCATTTTGTATCATAAGATCTGCTACAAGGAGACACCCGCCCACCACATCCATCTCAGAGATGGTCACGTTGCCTCCTCGCAGCGGAATACCCAGGCCAATCATTAATCCTTAACCAAATCCATAGGGACATGGGCCCACAAGTTGGATCATTTTCTGTAGTTGCTGAGGTACAGTATCCCACACTCCTGCGAAAGCAGGAAGTTCCGCTTTGGCATTGGCCAGGTAAGTCAATGTGGAAGCACTTTGCATACTGACTTTAATACTACATATGTTAATGTTGGCATTTTTCAAACCCATTTCAGGAATTTTAGATCTCTATTGTTATGGACCAGAGCAGGTGGCGTAGACCATAACTTTTTTTCTTATTTTAAAGGTAAATGTGAGGTGCCGTGTTCCAGATGCAATTCAATTGGTCACAATATTCAATGTTAAGCAAAACACAATTTATTCAAACACTGGTTAAAATACAATATAAAAGAGGAACTTGCAATAATGACTGTATTGGAAAACTTAACAGGATAATAGATCATTTTACAGCTAAACAGTAACTGTTCCAGTATAGTAATATCCCACAATCACACCCTTGACAAAAGGCAAATTCAGAAAACCGATTGTCTCGCATGTCATTCTCCAATCCAGGAGTAAAGAGCATCAAATGACAATTCTGAGAGAAAACAGAGAAAGAGAGCATGTCACAGACAGGAGAGATTCACTGCCTCCCAATCCTGCTGAGATTCCAACAACAACTACCAAAACCTCAACTTAGTTCTGTGGCTGGGAGCTTGACCATACCCATTCAGGCTACTTCTATTGTTCCAGCATTTAATCTTCACAAAGTTGTCTATCTTCCCATAGACTGCTTGGCACCTGTCTCCCAATCATTGTCTAGAGTAACCAGGACAAAACACACCCCTTAAAGTCACAGCATCGTCATGCGATACTATTCAATAGTTCAATAAATGCTCGCACATGGTCTTGGCATTGGGGGACCTCCTGCATCCCTGTGGTGTGGGTGAATTGTTGCACCCATGCAGAGCTAAGGTAGCTGTCCTGTTTGTGCCTGGAAGGGGGAAGGGGTCATCCCAATCTGGTGTCATTGGGATGAAGACAAAACCAGGAAGCTCCGCTTAAAGTTTTTGAGAAGATTTGTAGCTCGAGTTGTGGATGATGTTGTAGATTTGCTCATTGAGCCAGTGTGTTTGATTGCAGACATTTCATCATCCTGCTAGGTAACATCGTCCGTGCACCTCTGGTGAAGCGTTGGTGTTCTGTCCCGTTTGTAATTGTATGCTTAGGTTTGCTGGTTTGGCTGGTATTACTCCCAGTTTTGTTTCTCAGTGGTTTGTACATGGGGTCTAATTCAATGTGTTTGTTGATGGAGTTCCGCTTGGAATGCCAGGCCTCCAGGAATTCCCTGGCATGTCTCTGTTTGGCTTGTGCTATTATGGATGTATTGTTCCAGTCAAATTCATGTCCTTCTTTGTGTATATTGAGACCAGTGAGAATTAGTTGTGTCTCTTGGTGTTCATGTATCCTTCTTGTCAGTTTTCTTCCAGTTTGGCCTATGTAATGTTTCTCAGTCCTTGCATGATAATTTGTATATTACATTAGTTTTATTGGTTGTGGGTATGGGGTCCTTTACATTCATCAGTAGTTGTCACAGGATGGTTGTTGGTTTGTGGGCTACCTTGATAGCAAGGAGTCTGAGTAGTCTTCATAGAATCCCTACAGTGTAGAAACAGGCCCTTCGGCCCAACAAGTCCACATTGACCCTTGGAGCATCCCACCCAGACCCATCCCCCTATACCCCACCTAAGCTACACATCCCTGAACACTACAGGCAATTTAGCATGGCCAATCCACCTAACTTTTAATCTTTGGACTGTGGGAGGAAACCAGAGCACCTGGAGGAAACCCACGCTGACATGTGCAAACTCCACACAGACAGTTGCCCAAGGGTGGGATCGAACCCAGGTCCCTGACACTGAGGCAACAGTGCTAACCACTGAGCCGCCGTGCCACCCAATGGTCTTCTGGTCATCTCTGATATGTCCCTGTTGTGCGGTAGGGTGACTAGTGTGTCTGGCCGTCTTGTGTCTTCTTGCTGTGGTCTGTCGCAGAAGTAATGGCAAATTGTGCTTTTTGGGTATCCATTCCTTTTAAAAACTCCATGTAAGTGATCCTATTCCACTTTGTGCAATTCCAGGTTGCTGCAGTGTGTTGTGGCTCATTTGAATAAGGTCTTGATGCAGCTCCATTTATGGGTGTTGGGGTGGTTGCTGGTGTAATTAAGTATCCGGTCCATATGTGTTGTCTTTCTGTGTATGCTGGTCTGGAGTTCCCCATTGTTCTTGCGTTCCACCATTATGTCTTGGAAGGGTAGTCAGTTGTTCTCTTCTTTTGTGAATTTTATTCTGGTGAGGATGTTGTTTATGTGTCAATGGGTTTCTTGTGCGTTTGACAATCACAAAGGTGTCATCTACATAGCAGACCCAGAGTTTGGGTTGTATAGTGGGGAGCGCTGTCCATTCTAATCTTTGCATTACCGTTCCCGATATCAGTCTTGATATCGGGGATCCCATTGGTGTTCCATTCATTTGTTTAATTATATGGCCGTTGAAGGTGAAGTGGATTGTGAGGCACAGATCCAGTAGTTTCAGGGTGCTGTCCTTGTTGATGCTGTCAATGTCGTGGGGTACCTGCCTTCCTGATTTGTCCAGCAGTGTGGCAGTCGTCTCTGGCTAGGTCGATGTTTATGGATGGAAATAGTGCTGTTACGTTGATGGATACCATTATCTCGTCTTCCTCTATCCTGGTGTCTTTGATGTTGAGGAATTCTTGGGAGGAGTGGGTAGTGTTGTCAACTAAGTATTTCAGTTTCCGTTGTAGTTCTTTGGCTAGTCTGTATGTTGGTATGCCTGGTAGTGAGACAATGAGTCTGAGGGGGATCCTGGCTTGTGTACCTTAAGGAGTCCATAGAAGCAGGGTGTGTTGGATCCCTCTGGCTTCAGTTTTTGGTATTCTGTCTTGCTGATGTCTCCTGAACTGAGAGGATCTGGTTTCCTCACTGTGGTGTGGGGTCTATCGCCATCTGTTGGTAGGTGTTGGTGTCTGCTAGTAGTTTTCTCGATGTTACTGTCATGCATTCTTTGTTCACCGGTAGGATTACGATGTTTTTGTCTTTCTTGAGTCTTTCGAGGGCTTGCTTCTGGTCTGTGTTGAGTGTGTTCCACTTACCTTCTCTGCTCCATGTTGGGACTGTCATCTGTCTGATGGTCTGTTGTATTTCCTCCGTGAGTCCACAAACCAACAACCACCCTGCCACTGCTACTGATGAATGTAAAAGACCCCATACCCATCACCAATAAAACTAATGTAATATACAAAATATCATGCAAGGACTGTGAGAAACATTACATAGGCCAAACTGGAAGAAAACTGGCAATAAAGATACACGAACACCAACCAGCTACTAAGAGACACGACCAATTCTCACTGGTCTCAATATACACGGACAAAGAAGGACATGAATTTGACTGGGACAACAAATCCATAATAGCACAAGCCAAACAGAGTCATGCCAGGGAATTCCTGGAGGCCTGGCATTCCAACTGGAACTCCGTCAACAAACACATTGAATTAGACACCATGTACAAACCACTGAGAAACAAAACTGGGAGTAATACCGGCCACCCCAGCAAACCGAAACATATAAATACAAGCGGGACAGAACACCAACGCTTCACCGGATGTGCACAGACGATGTTACCGAGCAGGCCTGCAATCAAACACACCAGCTCGGCGAGTAATTCTACAACCCCAGGAAGGTCCGGTTCAGTGTCATGCTCTGAATCCTTCAGACCTGTTGTTATGCTCAGTTCCTGGTTTGGTCCATCGCTGCTCCCAGTAGCCCAGAGCCATTGTGCGATCGATATTCCATGGTTCCTGACGTCAGGAGGTGGGGGTTTACCTGGGCCCCTTCCTATGTATAGTATTTCCAGGCTGAGGATGGTGTGAGGTTGTTGGCTTGCTTGCCGAGCTGGCTTGTTTTTGTTCAGAAGTTTCGTCACCATGCTAGGTGACATCATCAGTGGAGCCTCTGATGAAGCGATATTATTCTACTCCGCTTGGAATTTACACTGTCCGGTCCGTTATGGTGAGTAGTGTCATTTCCGGTTTTGATCTGTATGGGTTTATATATGGGGTCCAATTCTATATGTTTATTGATTGAACTATGGGTGGAGAACCATACCTCTAGGAATTCCCGTGCGTGTTTATGTTTGACTTGGGCTACTATGTTTACTTTGTCCCAGTTAAACTGATTGCCTGAATGTACAGATATTGAGGAGGTTAAGGATATTAAGGCAATGTTGTGCCTCTTTCCTTGGTGGCTTGCCACTTTTTTTTTTGTTTATAATTGTCCTCCCTCACATCTTTGTCCCCTCACATAGCTATTGGATTAAGGGAAAAGATACAAGCTTTCCTAGCTGCAACTTAATGCTGCTCACCCTGCTTAGCAAAGCCCGATGCTCACCAAAGCCCATATCTTTTTATTTCAAAAATATACTTCAGTCACAAAGATATCTTTATATACATACATAGCCACTGAAGCAGTTCAGTTCAGTTAAGTAGCATATGAAGGAATAAACAAACAAACATTGGAGTTTCACTCTATCCAACAAACAAAACAAAGGCATTTCTTACCTGTGCAAGATTATATTTACATGTGTTTGAGCACCAGGATGGTGCAATAACCGACTAGGCCCCCATTTACCTTCAGCAGGAAGATCTCAGACAGTGGTCTTTCTCCACTGCGCCTTCGTAGTAGCTAACCCAAGCTTTAGTGTGTCCCTCAGCACGTGATCCTGGATCTTAGAATGTCCCTGTCTGCAACACTCGGTCAGGGTCAACTCCTTGCTCTGGAAGACCGACAACTTTCAGGCAGATCAAACGTGGTCTTCCATCGACTTGATGGTCCTTCAGGCGCAGTCCATGTTTATCTCGGTGTGCGTCCCAGAGAACTGATGGTACAGCACAGAGTCCTATGTTACAGAGCTGCTCGGATGAACCACAGCAAAAAGCATTGCATCTTTCTCCCTTGCAAAGGCACTTCCCAGCAGGAGGTGTGTGACAGTTTCTAACTGCACCATTCCCACCATAGCCACTTCGAGAGCAGAGTGCTGAGGCACAGACATGCCTGGGCGTACAAGAAGGATCTCGCAGGTAGTGCCCTTCTCACTACCATCCAAGTGATGCCTTGTTGCTTGTTGGAAAGCTCTGGTGATGAGGCATTCTGCCAAATGACTCTAACAGTCTGCTCAGGGAACAACCCAACAGGATCCACCTTCTCCTTTCCCGCAGGGTCTTGAGGAAACTATGTGCTGACCACTTCCTGATGGAGTTTTTCCTTGCAAATTTCTCCATGAAGGATGGGTGTTATGGGATGGTCTGAATGCTTGGACCATTCCGTGGCAATGAATCCAGAGTTATCCTACAAAATCGAATCAGAGATAGTAGGAACTGCAGATGCTGGAGAATCCGAGACAACAAGGTGCAGGGCTGGATGAACACAGCAGGCCAAGCAGCATCATAGGAGCAGAGAGGCTGACGTTTCGGGCCTAGACCCTTCCTATAAAAAACAGGAGAGGTCCTTTGCAGGTCTGGGAGAGGGAGGCTCTGAGCTGGGGTAGGCTTGATTGTAGTGCCTGGAGATGCCGGCGCATTGCTGCAAGTGTGTGTTTCAGAAGTCGCAGGGAGAAACGCTTCTGAAGGATCTCAACCCCATGAGTGTAGATATTATCACGGTTGGGGCCAAATTGGGAAGGCTTGAATGTGGATTGTAGTCCATTGGGGATGATCTGGTTCCGTAGGCAGGTGCTAAGGAAGGTGATGTGGCTGTAGTACCTGGTTTGCTTCAGGACGTGGTCGAGCAGTTTCAGGGCCGAAGAGATTACGAGAGAGTTGCAGTGGGAGAGAGATCCCTTGAGGTTTGTCCGGAGGGAGGAGGGTAACTTCTTCAGGTTAGGCATCCTTAGAAGAGGTTTCGCAGTGGGGTTAAAATCGAATCAGAGATAGTAGGAACTGCAGATGCTGGAGAATCCGAGACAACAAGGTGCAGGGCTGGATGAACACAGCAGGCCAAGCAGCATCATAGGAGCAGAGAGGCTGACGTTTCGGGCCTTATCCTACAAAACACTGGGGACAGGCACCACCTCATCAAAGCCACATTTTAACCTCAAATGGCAACATTTCAACCTCACTGTGAAGCTTTGCTGTTTCTGAGCCACAGCCTCTGTGATCCCCTTCTCAGCCTTGGTAAGTGAGTTGACTTCTCTCAGAATTGTTCTCAGTCATCTCTCTCTCTCTACCACCCTTGTTCATCTGTCCTCCCTATCACATCAAGCAACACTGAACATTCAGTTCCTGCTCTTCCTCGAGCCATGCTTTTGTCATAATTCTACTTCCACTGATCCACTGTGCCACCCTTGGTATGAGCTGTTTGAGGGCCATCAAACAAAGAGGAAATGCAAGGAATGTTATAAATCAGAAAATAGAGGCGCATGTAACAATACAATAAACACGGAGGATTTAGTTTACTTGTAAATCAATGCAAGGGTAATTGGCACTAATGCTATGAAGGACAAAATACTGGAATTTATTTGAGATGGTTTTCGAGAATAGTATAGTGAGAAGCAAATGAGAGACTAGGTTATTTTAGACCCATCACTGGTCAATGAGGAAGAACTAATAGTTAATCTCATTGTAAAAGGACATCGAGGGAAGAGGTGTTACCTATGTAACATTGTTGAGATGGTTGAGACTGGCAGGCACACATTTCTCCAAGTAGAAGCACCAGAATGGCAATAGAATGGACAGCACCACTACAGGGGAAACAAGGGTCAGCCAAGGAAGAGCTGGCAAGGTGCGTTTAAGGAGAGTCTTTGAGACCAGGATGAAATGTCAGTGGGAGCAAAAGAGTTTGCAATAGACCAATGCTGGTAATGATGTCTTGCTGCCCGTTGCAGAACCTGAAGAATTTATTTCAAATCTAACCTTCTTTCTTATTCATTCATGGGATGCAGGCATCATTGGCTGGACATGCATTTAGTGTCCATCCCTGGCTAGCCTTGAACTTGGACAGGTTTGGCACGCTTGCCTTTATTGGTCAGTGTATTGAGTACAGAAGTTGGGAGGTCATGTTGCAGCTGTACAGGATATTGGTTAGGCCACTTTTGGAACACTGCATGCTATTCTGGTCTGGAAGGATGTTGTGAAACTTGAAAGGGTTCAGAAAAGATCTATGAGAATGTTGCCAGCGTTGGAGGGTTTGAGCTATATGGAGAAGCTAAATAGGCTGGGGCTATTTTCGCTGGAGCACCAGAGGCTGAGGGGTGACCTTATAGAGGTTTATAAAATCATGAGTGGTGTGGATAGGGTAAATAGACAAGGTCTTTTCCCCCAGGGTAGGGGGAGTCCAAAACCAGAGGGCATAGGTTTAAGGTGAGGGGGGGAAAGATTTAAAAGAGACCTAAGAGCCAACTTTTTCGTGCAGTGGGTGATATGCATATGGAATGGACTGCCAGAGGAAGTGGTGGAGGCTGGTACAATTACAACATTTAAAAGGCATCTGGATGGGTACATAGATAGGAAGGGGTAGAGGGATATGGGTCAAATGCTGGCAAATGGGATTAGATTAATTTAGGATAGCTGGTCAGCATGGACAAGTTGGACCAAAGGGCCTGTTTCTGTGCTGTACATCTCCATGATTCTGTGACTCTACGATTGTCTTATGAAGAAAGGCATACAGCTTGGGACTCTACTCACTAGATTTTCAGAAAAAAGACAGCGGTGGATGTAGCTTCTGAGCCAGGGGCCTGTCCACTCTGTCCACTTTTGTTTCTTTCCTTTCTTTTTTACTCTCTGTTCTCATTTATTTCCCTCTTTTTCCCTTTTATTTTACTTACCTCCTATGTTGGTCGTGGCGACAGCATTGATGATGCTGAATGAGCCAGTGCAGACTTGACTGAGCTCAGCGCGAACCTGAGTGGGCCCAGGGCGGACTCAGAGACGAGTTTGGGTCCCCGACTGCTTCTGCGTGAGCGAGGCCGTCCTAATGCCAACCCCAACATGGCAGCAGCGCAGATTCATGGAGGCAGCAGCAGAGGTGAGTTTGGGCCCAGTACAAGAACTAGCAGCCGTGGCAGCGGCTGCATTGGTGACGTCCTGTGAGGCAAGATGGTGCTGAAAAGTAGCGACTTTCATTCCAGCGGCAGCGCTGAGGCAACGTGGACTCGTGCTTGTCTACCAAGCCCATGCCCCATGGCAGAGCACTTCTGTGTTTTAAGATGGCGCCAGAGAGGGGCAACACTGTACAACACTTTGTAACAAAATTCACGTGACAATGAATAAATCAAATCAAAAATGAGAGGTGATATCCTTGAAATGAAAGATTCACGAGGGGCTTGACAGGTTATCTGCTGAGACGATACTTCCCCTCACAAAGACTGAGATGAGGAATTTCTTCTGTCAGAGGGATGTGATTCTTTAGGATTCCTTGCAACAGAGAGCTGTGGTGGCAGAGTCCTTGCCCATACTTAAGGCTAACCTAGACGGATTCCTGCTCTGTTGGAGAATCAAGGGTTACAAAATTCCAATGGCAGTTCGAAGGAAAACACAAGCTAAAACATTTCCAAGGATGCTCTATTTTTTGCCTGACATGCAATATGAACTTTTCAAATGGCTGAATGTTTTGGGAGTTAATGACATAACAGTGGATTCTTTGAATTTGTCAATTATTACTAAACCAAAAAACAGTTAGCAAGGAAATTGGGTGTAGAGATAAAAGCTGACTTTTCCTAGAATCCTCCTCAGTCACTAATCACCATCGCTCTCTGTTGGATGCTCTTCCTCCCGTTGAGCACCAGGTCCTCTGCAATCCGTTCTCAGTTATAATGAGCAAACCAACTTCTCCCAGAATCCTCCTCAGTTGCTTCTCACTGCTGCCCTCTGTTGGATGATTTTCCTTCCGTTGAGTGCTGGGTCTTGCAGCATTTAAAATTAAAGGGAGGGAAACTCGAAATTAAGATGTAAGGAATAGCTAATGTTTAGTTAAAAGTGGAAAATAAAATCTAAATTGGAAGAAAAGCAAGAGAAGACCAATAGACAGAGTATGAAAAAGAAAAGAGCAATTGAAAGTGAATAGAGAATGGAAATAGAATTGGAAATAAAGATGCTTGAAACGTAAAGTGAAGAGAATGAAAAATACGTGGAGGTGGATTTTTTTTTAAAATGAATTTCAAAGAGGTAAGGAAGACAGACAACTTCATTTGTTCAGTGACAAGCTTAGAGGAACAAAGAAGTGTTAGAAGCTCGGGGAATATAATTCTGATTCCAATGAAGAATTAAATTTAATCAGAGATAGCCTAGTGCCCATATATATACAGAGAGAGAAGGGAGTTAAAAGATACTTCAGTTCATTTGAAATGTAGTTAGGGAGCCCAAATGTCCAGAAATATTTGCACTTTAATGTTATACCAGTTGCAGCTATGTGTATGTGTGTGCCAGTTTGTCAGAAGAATGCACTAAAAGCTATGAAATTGGTTAAAAGAAAAAAAGCTTGCTAAATTCTTATGAACTCGTCCTTGAAGATTATTAACTAAATTTACGACTACAAGAAAGAAATCAGACATTTGTAGAATTTTCAAGAAGAGAAAAAGGGATGCCTTGTGTGGTTTTGACCACTGAAGTCATAAAAATATGTTTGGAATTTAAGGGAAATTATAGTTTTGGAAGAATTCAGAAATAATATTCTACTAAACTCTAAGATTTCAGCAGTCAAATATCAAAAATCAGGATAGCAGCAATTCTGTTATTGATGTATGGCATCTCACACAAGCCATTGCATGTGAGGAGCTGGTGATATGGAAATGAACAATAATTGGAGGAATAGAGAATCTGCCAATGATAGAGGTACTGGTTTCAGTGAACAAACCAAAGGATGGCAATAAAATAAAAGAGAAAGGCTGGAACCAAATAGCAAAAAAGAGAAAGTATAATGTTTCCATTCCAAAAAGACTGCAAATATCAAAGTTGGAAGTTAAATGTGAGACCAGCCACAGTGGTCAGAATGCCTGAGGAATACTCAGAAATGAAGACATCAGGAAAGGAAATTAATACTAAAACTGTGGTAGTCATACAAAAGGGACATGTTTACTTAAAATCTTTTCATTTAAAAAGAAGAGCTGGCCAGTATGTATTGCCTATCCCTAACTATCCAGATACAGCTAAGAGTCAACCACATTGCTCTGAGCCTGGAGTGATACATATGTCAAACCAGGTAAGGATGTCAGATTTTCTTCCCTAAAGGACCTTGGTAAACAAAAATTTCACAACACAATTAATGACAATCAACAGTGATTTCATGGTGTCCACTGGGCCAGCTTTTGTTTTTAATAAATGCAAATTTCACCATCAGCCACAGTGGGATTCAAGCCCATTGACCCAAACCACTTGCATGAGGTTTTTGGTTGCTTAGTCCAGTGACATTACCATTTTCCCACTGTCTCTCTGCTTCTGAGACAGGTGAGGTGATTCAGGGCAGTCAAGAAAATACTTTCTGAACAATTGATTAAGAGTATCAACCACTGGAAATCCTAGGTAGTTTATGCTAAAAAGAGAATTTATTCCTTAATTTTGTAATTGATTTGATTGATTGATTGTCACGTGTACCCAAGTACAGTGAAAAAGTTTGTTTACAAGCAGTATAGGCAGTTCACTGTGATAAGTTAAACCGAAACAACCAGAGAAGCTCACCTCATCTGTTATAAAGGAGAGGTTAAACAAAGTAAACTCCTGACAGTCACTCCATAATTGACAAGTAACGATTTACTTATCTAACTCTTAACAGTGAACAAATTCACAGAGCTACTAACAAACCAAACAGTTCCCCCTTAACTACTAACTAATCCCAAACAAAGCAAAATTCTAATGGTATGTTGTTCCAACAAATACAGGTCCCACTTATATAAACCAAAATAATAATAAAAAATATTTACAGCCAGGATACATCTAGCAGAATGCTTCGCACTCTCTGCTGATCCTCCGTCAGGAAAGCCTTTCTCCATCAAATTCTTGTGTCGGGAATATTAGCGAAGAGTGCCACTGTACCTTTAGTTTAGATGATGGCTTTCTGACAGCTTGGGGAATTCTGTGAGAACCAGTGATTCTTTCTTTTAAAGCTGAGAGATGTTCTCTTGGAAGATGACAGTTGATTCTCACTTTGATTTTTCAAATGACCTATTAATTTCTTTCAATAAGATTGGTCCTAGGTTGTCAAAGCCGTTTTAAGTCTCTAATTGCCTGTTTTAAATTAATTGGTTGATATTCAAATTGGTTGCCTTGGTAATGAAACAAGACGACTGCCTACGTTGTTAACCACACAGATTTTTGATGCAATGTTTCAATTTCAGGCGCTATCTGTGCACCTGCCCATTTTTAAAAAATCTCCAAGCCTAGAAAAATCACATCATCTTTAAAGGGACCATGCAATATTCCGCTCCCCCCCCCCACCCACCCCAACCTCATAATTTTACAAACATCAAATTCTAACGTCCTGCCTTCCAATCCACGAATACTCTGCCCAACTTCAGAACAAAGGGTGAGAAAAAAAACTAGACAGAGGCATTCAAGTTACATCGCACATGGACTGTGCTAGGCAAGATCAACATTAACAAGTTCATCATTATTTGTAGTTAGAATGTCCATTCATTAGCCTAATAATGGCAAGGAAGAAGCTATTCTTGAACCCGCTGATGCATATGTTCAAGCTTTTGTACCTTCTGCCTGACAGAGGAGGTTGTAGGAGAGCATTGCTGGGGTGAAATGGGTCTTTGATGATGTTGGCAGCCTTTCCACGGCAGGGAGAAGTATAAATGGAGAACACGGTTGGCAGGTTAGCTTCTGTGATGGTCTAGGCTCTGCACACAACATTCTATAGTTTATTGCGGTCCTGGACAGAGCAGTTACCATGCCAGGCCATTATGTACCCGGACAGTGTGCTTTCAATGGTGCATCCGTAGAAGTTGGTGAGGGTCCTCACAGACATGCCAAATTTCCCGAGCCGCCTGAGGAGGAAGAGGCATTGTTGTGCCTTCTTGAACATGACATTGATGTGGGAAGTCCAGGGCAGGTTGTCAGTTAACGTCACTCGTAGAAACTTTTTTTATAGAATCCCTACAGTGTGGAAACAGGCCCTTCGGCCCAATAAGTCCACACCAACCCTCACAGCATCCCACCCAGATCCATCCCCCATAACGCACCTAATCTACACATCCCTGAACACTATGGACAATTTAGCATGGCCAGTCACCTAGCCTGCACGTTTTTGGACTGTGGGAAGAAACCAGAGCACCCAGAGGAAACCCATGCAGACACGGGGAGAACGTGCAAACTCCACACAGACAGTCACCCGAGGGTGGAATCGAACCCGGGTCCCTTGTGCTGTGAGGCTGCAGTGCTAACCACTGAGGCACCATGCCACCAAACTTGACACTCTCCACCCTCTCAACCTCCGTTCTGTTGATGTAGATGGGGACGTGTTCTCCTCCCTTCTTAAGGAACTGGCAAACCAATAAACATATTGAGAGACATTGGAGCAAGTCAGTCACTGATGCTGGTTGGCAGTTTATCTTCAAATGAGATTAGTGTAAGAGAAAATATTAATTGGAAGTGTACATGGAGACTGCAAACCAGTCTCATCATGTAGAGTCAGATTAAAGAGTGACTTAGAAAATGGAAAAGTTGTAGTTGGAGCGGTGCAACAAATCCCCATAGAAGGAATGGATTTTATTTTGAAGAATGAACATATTGGCCTCATTGAGGGTGCTGAAACAACCAATAGAAGTAAAAGAATTTGAGATGCTATGGGAGGAACACCCTTGATAGATTCATGACTGTGTTGTGACTGGATCTCAGGCCCGCAAATGTAGACAGGGTGTGGAGAAAAAAAGATGACTTGGAAATTGTTATTGAAAGTTGATAAAATATTCAAAAAAGTTGAGGGAACGGGGTGGATATATTTAGCCTCTCTTCTTTATATTGACAGAATTATAACAAACAGCCAGTCAGAAATTGAATTAGAATCAATACTTGATTCTTGTTACTTAAAATGCAAACCATCCCAAATACCAGATGATAAAGAATAGGCAGTGGTCCATCATGTGGTAGGTCCATGTGAATATTACAATGAGGTTAAATGAGTGGGACATGCAATTCCAATGGCAGGTCACAAGTTTAAGGAAGACAGATAAGAAAATTACGTTTTAATTGCAATGATGCTCCATTTTTTATTGCTAGATATGCCAAATGTGACAGAATCACAGAACTGTCATACTGCAGAAGGAGGCCTTTCAGTCTGCACTGTTTTTTCTACATTTTCTCAATATCTTTGCACAGTTATTTCTGTCCACGTAACCTTCCAATGCCCTCTCACATCCCTCAATTGAAAATGCCTTCAACACATTTCCAGGCAATGCATTCTAAAATTCGCTTTATAAAAAAAAAATCTCACATCACATTTCCTTCCTCTCCACATCACTTTAAACCTATGCTCTTTTCTTTATTCATTTACAATTGGGAACTGTCCCCAACTGTCCTCTATCCAGCCTGCTCATGATTTTAAAAATGTCTATTAAATATCCTCTCATTTGTCTTTCCTCCAAACTCTGCAATCTATCCTCATAACTATGTCAGGTAATGGGGAAATCACAACCATCAGTAAATCCCACATCTTTAGTTCTGACAGAACTTAGTTTTAGTAGGGACATAAGAGATTCTGTAGGGCCCCTGTCCAAACCAGGAATGGAAATCAGTAACTTTTAACAATTATGGGTGTGGTGGCAAGATTTCCTGAAGTGGAAAAGTAATGCAAAACTGCTAGTTGAAAGGTTGGCTCATTTTTAAAAACAAGTTATGGGTTTCCAAAGAAATACAATCAGATCAAGGTTTAAATTTAATGTCGCAAATATTCAACTATTTGGTCTGAGATTTCAACAAATTACATCTTCTGTTTCAAATCTGCAATCTTAAGGAGCATTGGAAAGATGGCTTTAAAGTCCAGTGAAGAAGTTCCTAATGATTACCATAAGAGACTATTGTTACTGCATACTATTAAGGATGGTCCTTAATGAATCCACAATATAGAGACGTTTTGAACTGATATATATGCACACATGAGGCAAGAGAACTCCTCAACTTGATTAGATAGGCATTTACAAATCAAAGCCCAAAGATAAACCTCCAGCTTATGTTATGTGTTTCAGAGAGAAAGTAACCAAAGCATGTGAATTGGCCAAAATGTATTTGGCCATTCGATGTTTGGGTCACCAAAAATCAGAAACGAGCACTCTAATCATTCAGGCAACATTTTATATCCACCATCAAATAGTAACTCTTCCACCAGACCCAGTAAAATGCTAATCATCCATCAGCTTCTCGTGAACATGGTCGAAGTAGACAAGCTGGACTGAAGGGTTTGTTTCCATGCTGTATGACTCTGTGACCCCTTTGAATGACACAGAGTTGGATGTATGGGAGCACAACTTCAGAACCTCTGGACGATTCAGAAATTGAAATATGAAACATGTGGAGGGTAATGTTAAAGCCCACAACGACAGAGAGAAGCAGGTGGAAGGGGCAGAAGAGTGGCAGATGGAATATAATACAGAGAAATGAGAGATCATTTAAATTGAGAAAAAGAACAAACAGACGCAATGCTGAATGAAAGCTACAATTGGAAAGGTAATGTCATGCCAGAGGCTGCTGTGTTTGTGTGTGTGAACAGAAATGATTCAAGTAAGTGCGACACTATGAGAGTTCAGCTAATTTGACACCTGGTAAAATCCTGGGCTTTAGTGAAAGGGACCGAGGGTGTCCAAGCGTAAGACCGGTTAGAAATTCATTCCCTGTGATGGGAAGGTGGAATGCGAGAGCAGAGAGATCTGAAATGATCTCCAAAAAAACACCAGGGATATGCAGGAATATTTCTTGAACCCAGCCATTGGTTAGAAGTCGAATGTGCTGACCGAGAGTGAGGATGATATAGATTTCATCATGGCTTGACACAGAGAAGTGGTACATTATCTGAAGACTGCTACTTTGAGATAACGGGATAAGGTAAAGTGCAGAAGGATTAGATGTGCAGATGTGAGAAAGAAGCTTTTCAGCGAGAGGCTGTTAAGTATTTGGAACTCGCCGCCAGTATGGGTGGTAGAAGTAGAAACCCTCATAACATTGAAGAGCATTGCATGCAAGACTATGGGCCAATTGCTGAAAAATGAGATTAGAATAGTTCCGTGGTTGAACATGGACATAGGAGGTATGGTTAGTAAGTTTTCAAATGACAGTAAAATTGGAGGTGTAGTGGACAGTGAAGAAGGTTACCTCCGAGTACAACGGGATCTTGACCAGATGGGCCAATGGGCCAAGGAGTGGCAGGTGGAGTTTAATTTAAATAAATGTGAGGTGCTGCATTTTAGAAAGACAAATCAGCGCAGGACTCCTGGGGAGTGTTGCTGAACAAAGAGACCTTGGTTGCAGGATCATAGTTCCTTGAAAGTGGAGACACAGGTACGTAGGATA
>NW_025966142.1:53062-61364 GCF_021869965.1 Rhincodon typus | reverse complement strand
GGGGGGGTAATGTGGTAGCTGTGGGGTGGGGGTAATGTGGTTACTGTGGGTGGATGGGGTTAATGTAAATACTGTGGGTGGCGGGGGTAATGTGGTTACTGTGGGGGCTCTCTGTCTCTGCTCGGAGGTCGGTGTTTTGGGCAATTTCCTCCCAATCTGGAAACCTTCTCCAGCTGATTGGTCGGCCTGGTCGATGCCCATTGGCGGAGGGAGCTGTCCATCAGAGACCGCAGCCTGCGATTGGCTGACCGCACTTCCGCCTGGGGAACTTCCCTGCGTTTGGATACATTTTTTTCAGGGACTAGCCCCGGAGCCCCTCCCGGATCCTCCAGCACAGGCCCGGATCCTCTCCCGGTGATCCCCAGTACCACCCCCCCCCACCCCCTACCCTCAGCTCAGCCCCGGAGCCTGTCCCGGTCCCGGGCTTTGTGCTGTCAGCCCACCAGGGGGACGGACACTGAACGGCTAGTACTGCGGAGATTCTCTCCCTTCCTGGCTGTGGGCTTGGGGCGGAGATGTCTGATGCCGGGCCGGGAGCACCGGACGCCGGGCTCCACTCCGAGAATCTGTACGTGATCGTCGACTGCAGCTCGGAGCTTCTCAATCTGCTGAGGTGAGGGAGACAGCGGGGCGGAATACAAGGTGATGATGGGATGTGAGGGTAGTTCCATGGGTGGGGCATTAGAAATATGGGATATGAGAGGGTGTACCTGCTAGGGTAAGAGAGGGTGAGGTAGGATGGGGATGTGATGAAGTTGGTATGGTGAGGGCTCCCAAGGGTGAGTGTAGAGATAAGGAGGTGATGTGGTATGTGGACCTTGGGAGAAGACTTTGAAAGCAGACGTAAGTGGGTGAGACAGGTAGAACATAGAACAGTACAGCACAGTTCAGGCCCTTTGGCCCGCGATGTTGTGCCGAACTTTTACCCTAATCCTAAGGTCTATCTAACGTCCACCCCTACCTTATACTATCATCCATATGCCTATCTAATAGCTGCTTAAATGCCCCTAATGAGGCCGACTCCACTACCCTCTCTGGCAATGTATTCCACGCCCCTACCACTCTGAGTAAAGAACCTATCTCTGACGTCTCCCCTATATCTACCTCCACTCGCTTTAAAACTATGCCCCCTTCGAAAAAGCTACCTCCACCCTAGGAAAAAGTCTCTGGCTGTCCACTCTATCAATACCTCTGATCATTTAGGCACAGGGGTACATTGATGTGGCGAGGAGCGTATGAGTCTTAATGGGGCTGCAGGGGGGTGAAATTACAGAGAGGAAGGCGATGATGTGTGTGTGCGCATGGGGAGGAGAGGGTGAATAGAGGAAGGGTGCTGAAAGGAGAGTTGGCATGGAAGTGTGTGGGCAAGCAAGGATGGGTGCGTTGAAGTCGAAAGTGGTGCAATGGGATGGGGACAAACAAGAAGGTGTTGTTTAGGATAACACTGTGTGGATCTGGAGGAACACAGCAGGCCAGGCAGCATCAGAGGATCCTGAAAGCTGACGTTTCGGGTCGGGACCCTTCTTCAGCGTCTTACTACCTCCAGTGTTGTTTAGGGTTAAGATTGTGTATGCAGTTGGGGGTATTGGAAAAGAATTTTGAGAAGTGCATGCAAGTAGGCAGCTGGAATGGGTCAGGAAGTGAGAGGTGGGTAAGGGTAAACGTATTGTAGGGTTGGGCACTAATATCATTCCAAAAAGTGCCCCTTAGTGGAAAGATTATACCTCTCAATGTAAAAACTATCACCCCCTCAGTGTAAAAATGATTGTTCTCCTCATTAGAATTATTTGCTGCTCTGAAGAAGGTGAGGGGTGGATGAGCTGCCTTTTTAAACTGCTGTAGTCATTTGGTTCTAGGGAAACAGTGCTGTTAGGACGGAAGTTTCAGGATTTTGACCCAGCAGTAGTAAAGTATCGGTGATTATAGTTATGAGGGTGATGTGTGACTTGGAGGGGAGCTGGCTGAGGTGGTATTCCTGCTCATCTGCTGTCGTTGCCCTGTATGGGAGAGAGTACAGTTGGGAAGATGCTGTTAAAGGAGCCTTGCTGAGTTACTCCAGTCTTGTAGGTGGTGCACACTGCTGTGACCATGCCACTGTGGGAAAGGGGGTGAATGTTAAAGGTGGCAGGTTGGTATCAGTCAAACTGGCTGCTTTGTCCTGGATAGTATCAAGCTTCTCCAGTGTTGTCAGGGCTGTACTTAACCCGACAAACAAGAAATTTTCATCACACTCCTGACTTGTCTTTGTAGGTCATGGACAGGTAGTGAGTTACCTCCCTCCCTCTGAAAACCTAGCCTCTGATCTCCTCTTCCGGTCACTGCATTCATATAACTGTTCCCAATCAGTTTCTGGTCAAGGATAACCGTCAGAATGTTGATAGCGGGGTTTCAGTGATGTCAAAGAGCGATGTTCTCTCTTGTTGGAGTTTGTCATTGCCTGGCACTCATATAGTGCAAATGTTACTCACCATTGGTCATCCCAAACCAGGATATTGCTAAGGTCTTCCTGTTTACGGGCCTCCTCAATATCTGTGCTGATCACTGTGCAATCATCAATGAACATCCCCACTTCTGACCTTATGATGAAGAGAATTCTGCAAAGAAGCAGCTGAAGATGTTGAGCCTAGGATACTAAGCTGAGGAAGTCCTGCAGCGATGTCTGGGAGTTGAGATGACTGACCCCCAACAACCACAAACATATTCCATTGTGCTGGTTATAACTCCAACCAAAGAGTGTTTTTCCCCCTGATTCCGATTGATTCCTGTTTTGCTAGGGCCTCTTGATGCCCAATCCTCTGAGAGGCGTTGAGGATCCCATCTAACAAGCTAAAATGTGGAAAGCAGAGTAGGAACGAATGAGTCATTCACATTGCCTTGGGTCCCAGCAGTTAGTAATAAATGTGAATGATTTGGACATGGGGAGCAAATGTAATATTTTCAATTTTACAGATGGTACAACCTTTTCCTGAGGAAGATGTACAAAGTCTTCAGAAGGATTTGGACAGGTTTAGTGATTGGGCGAGAAATGGTAGATGGAATATGAATGTAGCAGAAGGTGAGATTATCCACATCAAGACGAAGAGAAGTGCAGGATTTTTCTTAAGTGATGAGAGGTTGGAGAGCAATGTTAAGCAAAGAGACATGGGCGTCCTTGTCAGTAAGTCAGTGAAAGCTAACCTTGCAGATGCAGGAAGCTTTTAGCAAGGCTAATGGAGTGTTAACCTTTATCCAAGGGGATTTGAGTTCAGGAGTAGTGAAGTTTTCTTTCAATTTTTTAGGAGCTGGATTAGAAGACGTATGCAGTTCTAGGTGTCTCCTTGTCTCAGGAAGATATTTATTGCCATAGAAGGAGTTAGGTAAAATATTTTTTTCCTTTTGGGGGGAGTCTAAAACCAGGGAGCATAACTTAAAATAAGGGGGATGCCATTTAGCGCCGCGGTCAGGAGAAGGTTCTTTCCCTCAGAGGGTGGTGAATCTTTGGAATTCTCTTCCCCAGAGGCCCGTGGAGGCTCAGTAATGGCTGTAAAGGGTTATGGTGAAAGGCGTTGAAGTGTTTGATGAGCATAATGGAAAGGCAGAGCAGGCTTGACGGGCAAAATGACCTCCTTGTGTTCCTATGTTGCTATCCGTTGTGTGGCACTACCAATGTGCTGAATGTTGGATCCGGTGCCTCAAAACTGGTCTTCCATGGCATGTTGCAGACCGCCATAGCAGTGGAAGTATATTCAACCACAGCCTATAACCTTCTGGCCTGGCATATCCCCACCTACTACAGCCATCAAGCTGGGAGATCAACCCTGGGCAAACATTGTCTTGATGTCAACGGCAAGTACCATTGGCTCGGCTCTGGATTAAGCTGTCTATGTTTGGACCAAGGTTGTAATGAGGTCAGGAACCACGTGGCTCTGGTGAAAGCCAGACTGAGCATCAGTGACCAGGTTATTCCACTGCAAGTGTGGCTTGCTACCACTGCCACTTCCTTCGCTTTGGCGTTGGATTGCGAGTAGACTGAAGGGGTGGAAAATAGCTGGCTTGCATTTGTCCTGCTTTTTGTGTGCAGGGCGTACCTGCAATTTTTCACTTTGTTGAATGTGTCACTACTGTTGTAGCCGTACAGGGGCAGCTTGGCCACATGCCTGGACAGTTCTGGAGCACAGGTTTTCAGTCCTTTTGCTGGAATGTTGTCTGGGCGCATGGCCTTGTAGAGCCCATTGCCTCTAGCTGTTTCTTTGTCTCGCTTGGAGTGAACAGAATTGGCTGAAGACTGGGATCTGTGATCAGGGCCTCTGGAGGAGGCTGAGATGGTTCATCCACTTGATGCTTCCGGCTGCAAATGGTTGCAGCTGCTTCAACCTTACCATTCTGCACTGAAGTTCTGGAGTCCCCATCGGCGAGGTTGGGGATATTTGTGGAGCATCCTCTTCCCACGAGTTTAATTCTCTACCGTCATTCATGACGGGTCATGACAGGACTGCAGTGCTTGGATCTGATCTGCTAGTTGTTGGATTGCTAAGCCCTATGTATTGCTTCTGCTGTTTGGCACACCACTAATCCTGTTTTGTAGCTTAATTGGGTTGACGCCTCATTTTTAGGCATGCCTGGTGCTACTCCTGGCATGCCCGTTGAGTGGGGATATGCCAGGTTATGAGGTTGCTCACTGTGTTGGCGTACAATTCTACTGCTAATGATGGTCCACAATGCCTAATGGATGCTAAGTTTTCAGTTACCTGATCTGTTTGATGTCAGACCAGTTTAGGACGATGGTAACACCGTTCAACAAGATTTGGTTAGTAAGTTAGTGGACAGTGAAGAAGGTTATCTATGAGTACAAAGAGATCTTGACCAACTGGGTCAGTGGGCTGAGTGGCAGATGGGCTTTAATTTGGACAAATGTGAGGAATTAAGGACAGCTCTAATACAGTTAAAATTAGAGCCTTGGGTAGTGTTGAAGAACAGAGAGACCTTGGTTCAGGTACATAATTCATTAAAGTTTGCATTACTTATAGACAGGGTGTTTTAGGCATTGAGCATGCTTGCCTTCATAGCTCAGACCTTTGAGTAGAGGAGTTGGGACATCATGTAGAGGTTAGTAAGTCCTTTTCTGGAGTACTGTGTCCAGTTCTGGTTACCGTTTTATAAGAAAGATATTATTAAGCTGGAGAGGGTTCAGAAAAGATTTGCTTGGATGTTGCCAGGAATAGAGGGTTTGGATTATAAGGAGAGACTAGATAGGCTGGGACTTTATTCATTGGAGCATAGGAGGTTGAGAGATGACCTTGTAGAGGTTTATAAAATCATGAATGGTGTAGATAAGATGAATGGCAGCTGTCTTTTCCTTAGAGTGGGGGATTTCAAGACTAGGGACATATTTTTTAAGGCGAAAGAAAAATTTAAAGACATGAGGGCAACTTTGTTTAAAAAAGAAAGTGATTCATGTGTATAATTTAGCTTCCAGAGGAAGTGGAGGATGTGGGTACAATTACAACATTTAAAAGACATTTGGATAAATACATGAATAAGAAAAGTTTGGAGGGATATGGGCCAAGCGCAGGCCGGTGGGACTAGTTTAGTTTGGGTTTATGGTGGGCATGGACTGGTTGGCCTGAAGGATCTGTTTCCGTGCTGTATGACTGTAAGTGTGAAAGTGAGACTTTTGACTGCGTAGTAACGCAATCGGTACTGATACTGTAATGGACAGACGGTGAGAATTGTGAGGACAAGATCATGTATATATTTTGCCTTGTTGGTGCCGTTACCAGCTGCAGTAGACTTAGTCTAACAACCATATTCTTTAGGACAATGCTGCTGAGCTCCTTCAGGCGATGTGCATTGAAGTCCCAGAGGTAACATTTTATGAGCTTCTCACTCACTGTTTTCTGCATTGTGTTTGACTGGAACTGATTCCCACAGATTGTAATAATTATCCCCCACTGCAAATAATTCTCCCTTGGTGTGGTGCTGAGATCAGGTGCAAATATCATTCCCATTCTTTCATCCCACCCCAGGTACAAAGATTAGTCCCTACCCACTTTGTGCCAAAAGTCCCCCCCCCCCCCACCTCAACTCCTCAGTGCTAAGGTTGGTTCTCTCTCCCTCTCTCCACTCCTTGGTGTGAAGATCAGCTCCTGCTCGAAGAGGGGGTTGTCTATGCCTTCAGGGTAGCAGGAGGAGGAGATGGGGACCGTAGCTGCCAGCTGGTCTCAACCGTCTCTTGCAGTTACTGCACCCAAGGACAACTGGCCGGGACAGCACTCTGGGAAGGAAACTGGCAGAAGAAGGCATAAGGAAGCATCAGGCAGATGGCGCAGCTGCAAGTGTGCCAGGGCCTGCCCTGGAGGTGCAGTGGAGGGACCACGGGGAGGCATCTGGAGGGACAGTGTGGGCGACTATAGGGAAGGGCCTGGAGGCATGGGAAAGTGAGGCCGTGACTGTACCAGGGATGGAGAATCAATCTCTCCAGTGTGGAAGCAAGCCATTCAGCCCATCATGTCAACACTGATCCTCTGATGAGCATCCCAGCCAGAACCGCCCGCCCTATCCCCGTAACCCCGCATTCCCTTGGCTAACCCACTTAGGGTGCACATCGCTGGACACTGGGGGCAATTTGTAGAATCGTAGAGGTCTACAGCATTTTCATGCAGACCTCCTTCACCCCAATGTGCCCATGTTGCCTACTTTTCACAATTAATCTTAAGCCCGTTTGCCTGTGTTTGGCCCATATCTATCCCATCCATGTACCTGTCTAAATGTTTCTTAAATGACAAAATTGTACTCACTTCCACTACTGCCTCTGGCAGCCTGTTCCAGACGCTCACCACCCTCTGTGTGAAAACATTGCCTCTCTGGATTCCTTGTATTACACCACCACCACCACCCCCCCAACCTTGCACCTTAAACTAAAGTCTTCTAGTTTTAGACTCCCCCACCATGGGGAAAAAGCTGTCCACTATTTACCTTATCTATGTTTTTCGTTATTTTATATACATCTGTGAGATCACCCCTCAGTCTCCGACAGTCTAGGGAAAAGGGTACCAGCCTATCCAACCTCTCCTTATGAGACAAACCTTCCAGCCCAGATAGCATTCTAGTAAATCTTCCCTGCACTGTTTCTAGTTTAATAATATCCTTGATTTAGCATGGCCAATCAGCCTAACCTGCACATCTTTGGACTGTGGGAAGAAACCAGAGCACCTGGAGGAAACTCTCTCAGACACAGGCAGAATGTACAAACTCCACACAGACAGTCGCCCGAGGGCAGTCCCCAGCGCTGTGAGGCACTGACAATCAGAGGAGTCCTGTTGTAGGAAGAATATTAAACTGGAGGTGGCTCAGAAGAGATTTGCCAGGATGTTGCCAGGAATGGAGTGTTTGAGATAGGAGCGTAGGAGGTTGAGCAGTGATCTTATTGAGGTTTATAAAATCATGAGGGGCATTGACAAGGGTCTTTTCCCTAGGGTGGGAGTTCAAAACAGGAGGGCATATTTTTAAGGTGAGAGGAGAAAGATTTAAAAATGAGGGGCAGCTTGTTTACACAGTGAGTGGGTCGTGTGTGGAATGAACTGCCAGAGGAAGTGACGGATGTGGGTACAGTTATAATGTTTAAAAGACAATTGGATAAGTACATGAAAAAGAAATATCTGGAGGGTTATGGGCCAAGCACAGGCAGGTGGGACTAATTTAGTTTGGGAACAAGGTCAGTGTGGTCTAGTTGGACCAAAGGGTTTGTTTTCTTTTTAGAGCAGCCTACCCAGACTCGCCCTCCTACCCTGTTCCAGTAACCCTGCACTTCCCTTGGCTAACCCACCTAGTCTGCACACAATGGGGCAATTTAGCATGGCCAATCCACCCTAACCTGCGCACCTTTGGACTGTGGGAGGAACCTGGAGCACGCAAACTCCCCATGGACAGTCACCCGAGGGTGGAATCAAACCTGGGTCCCTACAGCTGTGAGGCAGCATTGCTATCCCACTGAGTCACCGTGCTGCCCTAGAAGGGTCTTGTTTCCACGTTGTACGACTATAACCTTGGTGTTCGGACGTCAGGACAGCTGAATAAAATGATTAACAACGCATGTGGTGTAGAGTTTAAAAATGGGAAGTTATGCTGGAATTGTATAACACATTGATGAGGCCACAGCTAGAATTGTGTGTGTAGTAGGAGTTCTGAGGGATTTGTTAGCACTGGAGAGGATGCAGAGGAGATTTACTGGGATATTGCCTGCGTTGAACTATTTCGATGATGAAAAGAGACTGGACGGACTGGGATAACAAGGTGTAGAGCTGGATGAACACAGCAGGCCAAG
>NW_025966142.1:0-48062 GCF_021869965.1 Rhincodon typus | reverse complement strand
TCTCTCTCTCTCTCTCTCCCTGTTTTTTTCTCTCTCTCTCTCTCTCCCTGCCTCGGTCTGTCTCTCACACTCCCTGGCTCGCAGTCGCTTGTGCTGCCCACCTCGCGCTCGCCCAGTCCGTCTATCGCTAACCCTAACCCTGTCCGTCTCTTGTTCACTCTCTCGCTCTGATTGTCTCGATCACTCGCACTGCCTACCACTCTCTCTTGCTTGCTGTCTCACTCCCTCCCGCTCATTCTGTCCATCTCTCTTGCGCTCTCTACCCACCACCACTCCCCTCCCCATCTTGCTCGCTCAGGCTAGCTCTAGCCCTCTCTGGCTATTTCGCTCGCTTGCTCTGCCTGTCTCTGTCTCTCTCTCTATCTTGCTCGCTCGCTCTGCCCAGCTCGCTCTTTCGCTCTGCCCGGCGCTTGGTCACTCTGTCCATGTGTCGCTTGCTCACTCGCTCTGTCCGTCTCTCGCCCTCACCACCTCCTCATAGATCTCACCTGAACCTTCCCTGTCTCAGTTCCAACCATTCTTCTCTCCCCATTGTGAGCTGGGGCCTGTCTGAGTGAGAGAGGTTTCCATTGTGAGCTGGGGCCTGTCTGAGTGAGAGAAGTTTTGCAAGTGCTGGATGCTTTAGAGGGCTGACTCCCATTCTGGCAGCCTTTGGTGAGAGGAAGCCGGAACCGGCCAGCCCGCAGCAGAAGGGAAGAGGGTGTGGGAACAAATGAAACTGTGATGAATCAGCAGAAGCTGTGCAGCGCAAACATGGATTGTGTGTGACAGAGAGTTCCTGTATTAGGTTTCGAGCAAGGCTGCTGTTGTGGGGGCGGGAGCAGAGTAGGAATGTGCTGATGCGGGCTCTCTTCGTCTCTGCCACTGGCTGCTTTCAGTGAGTTACTTCATAGCACAGAGAGGGTGAGGGCAGGCAGGGTTAAGAAGGCTTGGAAAGGGATAGGAGGTGGGCCAGGGAGGCAAATTGGGAGACTGGGTATTAGTGGAAGCCAGTTTGCCTGTACCTTGCTTTGACAGGGGCAAATAATCGACACCGTCAGGAATGGGTCTGTGGTCCCTGCCTGGCATGCAGGCCAGATTCCCAGCACCCGTTCCCCACCACCACCCCTCCTCCCCCCCCCCCCCGCCCAAAACCCCACAGGCCCACTCCTCTCCCTCTCTTTCGCCCCCTGTATAAACCTACACCCTTCTTCTTTGTCCAGTGTTCTGTTTTGGCAGGAGGCTTGACTGCAGATTTTGAACAGGCTCTCGGGCAAGGTTTAGGGTTTGAATTTGTCACACAATGGCTTTGTAGGGGGTGAAAGCCATTTAAAAAAACAGTTGCGAGTCAAAAGATAAGGGGAGGGTGATCTTAAGGTTGAATAAGGAGAAGGACTGGGCTTCAGGTGCAAGAACAGGTTGGATCCTAGAGATTATACAGCCTCCGCATTGTTCAGGGGTTGGAGAGGGCACGGCTGATTTTGTTTGGGGGCTGTGGAAGTTGGCGAGATGGGGTGGGGGGTGTTCATGGAACAAGTGGAGGAGGAAGAGAACGGGGCTGTGGAGAACTGAGTAGGCTGGGAGTGATTTAAAAATGGGGGTAGGAGGATGTGTTTGGCAAAATGTGCAGGTAGATAAAACAATTATACTTATTTGGGGGATGCGTCTAGGTAGGATGCTGTTCAGAGGGTCGATATGGGCTTGATAAGCAGAATGGTCTGCTTCCACACTGTAGGGATTCTACGATTCTAAAACATCCCTTTTCAAAGTGAGTAGTAAGCAAAGTTTCACACTGACCCAAACAAGGGCTAAGATTTTAGGTTCAGGCAGAGGTCGATTTGTAAAGGATATCTTGGAGAAGGTACTGAGAGAAAGAGTCGGAGAGATTTAAGGGAGGAATTATAGAGTTTAGCATAGCAAGCAGCTCTCGGCATAGACACCCATGATGGATTGCTTGTTGTGAGACGCCTCGTATTGAATAATTTTTGTGGACTTGAAGTTGATAGATCAAGGAGATGCTTTGGTGTTTTTGTTTTGAAGGTATCAGTCAAAAGATGCCATTAAACTTTTCTTCAAACGTGGCCTTTCTTGGAAACCGTGTAGTTCAGGGTAATAGCTGGTGTTGGTTACTTGAACTCCCTCAAGGGAAAATCTGACTGTTCAAATAGCCATAGTCACAAAACAATGTTTGCAGACTGGGCTTTTGAGTTGAAAGCCTGCCAGAGAACAAGCAGCTCCGCTCACTTCCCCCTTTTGTTTTGGCTGAAGCCACCTTTGCTGTGAGTTTGGTGCAAAACCAGGTTGTTCCTCTGGAAGAGTGACCGAGATAATTCCTGAACATTGTGCCATCCTGAGAAAGCTGTGACTGCCAAATCTCCCAGAGATAACCCGTTTATAAACTGACGCTGTCTCATTCTGCTGTCTCTCTTTCCCTCTCCCTCAACAGCAGCTCTGCTTCTCAGCCGGACAAAGTGAAACAGGCTGTGACCGTTCCCACCATGTCATCTCGGGTGCTGTTAAGGCAACAGTTGATGCGTGAGCAGGCGCAGGAGCAGGAGAGGAAGGAACAGCAGGCAGCCGCACAACTCCAGCAAGAGCGGGCCCCTGCTAACTTCTCCCGTGCAATTGACGTCAACGGGCCCTTGGGGCTGCCAGCCAAGGCCCAGGTCCCTATGGAGATCCTGAAGGTGAGTCAGTGGCCACAGGGACAGGGACTGTGGGCCTTGGGCCTGAACACAGCCCAGACAAATGGTCTAGAATTCTCCCGCAGACCCTCATTCGACTAAATGTTTTCTTTATTCCCGTATGTCTAGGGTAAGCACAAAGGAACTAGTAAGTGCCTTGTGCTATATAATGTTCGAGACCCCGCTCTGCCATTCTGCTTAATCATAGAGTCATAAGGGCACAGGAAAGATGCTGTGAAACTTGAAAGGGCGCAGGAAAGATTGACGACGATGTTGCCAGGGGCTGGCGGGTTTGGACTAGAGGAAGAGCCTGAATAGGCTCCAGCTATTCCCCACTGGAGGCTGAGGGGTGACCTTACAGAGGTTTATTAAGTCATGAAGGGCATGGATAGGGTGAATAGCCAAGGTCCTTTTTCCCCAGGAAAGGGGAGTCCAAAGCCAGAGGGCGTAGGTTTAAGATGGGAGGGGAAAGCTTTAAAAGGGACAACTTTTTCACACAGAGGGTGGTGCGTGTATGGAATGAACTGCCAGAGGCTGGTATAATTATGACATTTAAAAGACATCTGGATGGGTATATGAGTAGGAAGGGTTTAGAGGGATAGAGCCAAGTGCTGGCAAATGGGACTAGATTGTTTTAAGGTATCTGGTTGACAGGCTCTGTATCCATCCTGTACAATTTTATGACTAAGTCAATGTTCTTTATAGAGCAGTCCAGTCTGTTCCATTCATCTCCCCCGTCACAGAAATGGTAACTGTACTGAAGTAGGCCATTCGGCCCATTGTGTCTTTCGATCAGCAGTTCATCATCTACATTCTGCCTTTGCCCTGTGCGTTCTTTCTTTCCAGATAATAATCCAATTTGAATGAACCTGCCTTAGTAACACTCTTGGATTTCAGACTCTAACCACTCGCTGCATGAAAAGGTTTTTGGTTCTGTCACTTCTTTTTTTCACTTCTCTTAAATCTGCGGTCTCTGGTTCTTGATCAGTCCACTAGCAGGAGCAGTTTCTCCCTGTGGTACGCCAGCCATTATTTTTTTGTTTGTCTTCATCTCGGGTCACAATCAGGACCTGGCGACTCATTAACCCAAAGCTCTTGTACTTCACTCGGTAATTCTTCCCTGGTGATTATAACTTGAAAATTGCAGAGTCACACAACATGGAAACAGATCCTTTGGTCCAACTAGTCCATGCTGACCGTTATCACAAATAAACTAGTCCCACCCGCTTGCGCTTGACCCAAAGCCCTCTAAACAATTCTTTTAATGTACTTATCCAAATGTCTTTTAAACATTGTAATTGTACCTGCATTCACCACTTCCTCTGGAAGTTCATTCCATACGAACCACTCTGTGTTTAAAAAAAAAATTGCCCCTCATGTCATTTTTAAATCTTTCTCCTCTCATCTTAAAAATATACCCTCCAATGTTGAAATCCCCCACCCTAGGGAAAGGACACCTGTTGTTCACCTAATCTATACTCCTCATGATTTTATAAATCTCTATAAGGTCACCCCTCAACCTCCAGTGAGAAAAAGTCTCAGCCTATCCAGCCTCTCCTTAGAATTCAAACCCTCCATTTATCCCTGCCTCCTGTTTGCTGATTTGTAACTATTTCTAGGATGTTACTCTTGTCCTCTGTTGTGAAGACCAATGCAAAATATCTGTTCAGTCATCATTTTGAACATATGTGTCGGATGTTCTATCCACCTTCTCCCTGGAAAACAGCCCCAACTTCTCCAAACTATCCATGTGACTGAAGTTTCTCATCCTTGGAATCATTCCTGTGAATCTTTTCTACAGATACCTTAAAACACTCTCCTATCCCTTCACATCCTTTCTAAAATGCAGCCCCCATAATTGGATGCAATACTTAGTTGAGGCTGAACCAGTATTTCACAAAATTTTAACATAATCCCCTTACTCTTGTACTATATACCTCTATTAATAAATCTCCGGATACTGTATGCTTTATCAACCGTGTTCTCAACCTGTGCTGTCACCCCCAACGATTTATACCCACACACCTATGTCTGTCTGTTGCTGTACCCCTTTTAGAAATGTGCCCTTTAGTTTTTATTGTCTCCCCTTGTTTTTCTACCAAAATAATTCATCTAACGTTTCTTTGAACTGAATTCCATTTGCCGTTTCTGCTTTTTAGAACGTAGAATTGTACAGCCCAGAAACAGATCCTTCATTCCAACTTGTCCATGTTGACCAGATATCCTGAACTGGTCCAAGTCCCATTTGCCAGCATATCCTTCTAAACCCTTCCTTTTCAGTTACCCACCCAGATGTCTTTTAAATGTCGTAATTGTACCAGCCTCCTCCATTTCCTCTGGCAGCTCATTCCATGCCCCTCAAGTCCCTTTCTCCTCTCACCTTAAACCTATACCCTCTAGTTTTGGACTCCCATATCCTGGAGAAAAGACTAATTTGTTTTTGCACCAATTTGTGCTTTTAAAACTTCTCTAGACCATCTTCCTCCTCCGTTCACAATGCTTCAAAGTTTCATAGTAATTGCAGACTTTGAAATTGTGCCATGGACACCAAGGCCTATGTTATTAATTTATGTCAAGAAAAACAAGGATCCCACGCTGACGCCTGGGAAGTTTCACTGCAAACCTTCCTCCAGCCTAAAAAGCATTTATTGTTTCCTGTCGCTGAACCAATTCCACATTATTGTAGCATCTATCAATTCTAATCCCGTTTCCTTGCGCTTGGCCATAGCCGTAAATTCGATGGTGTTTCAAATGCTCATTTAAATAATTCTTGAATATTTTGAGGGCTCCTGCCTTCTACCACCCTTTCAGACAATGAGTTCTAGATACCCATAACCCACTGGGTGAAAAATGTTTTCTTCAAATCCCTTCTAAACCTCCATACATTGAAACTATGGCCTCTGGTTACTGATCCCTCCACTAAAGGGAAAAGTTCTACCCTGTCAAACCTGTCTCAGCTCTTCAGAACTTTGTTTGCCTCAATCAGATTCTCGTAGCCTTCTTTGTGCGAAGGAAAACAGCTCCAGCCTTCACATCAGGTCATTGAAGAGTCATCTAGACTCGAAACATTAGCTTGCTTTCTCTACATCGATGCTGCCTGACCCGCTGTGATCTCTAGCATTTTTTGTTTTCAGTACAGATTCCAGCATCTGCATAATTTGCTCCGACCCAGCCTATCTAGTCTCTTTTTTTTTCCCATAGCTGAATCACGTCAGCCCAGTCAACATCCTGGTGAATGTCTTCTGTGATCTCTCGTGCAATCAAATCCTTTCTATAGTGTGGTGACCAGAACTACACACAGTACGCCCACATGTGGCCTACCTAACATTTTATACAGCTCCATCATCGTCTCCTTGCTCTTGTAGTCACTGTTCTGACAAATCTGAGGAGCAATATTTTCGCGCAGAAGGTGATGCATGACTGGTATGAGCTGCCGGAGGAAGTGGTGGGGGCTGGTACAATTACAACATTTAAAAGGCATCTGGATGGGTACATGAATAGGAAGTGTTTAGAGGGATAGGGCCAAATGCTGGCAAATGTGACTAGATCAGTTTAGGATATCTGGTTGGCATGGAAGAGTTGGACTAACGGGTCTCGGTTTGCAGGTCCACTGTTCCCTAAAAATGGCAACACAGATGGCCAAAATGATTAAGAAGGCATATGGCATGCTTGCCGTTATCGGCCAGGGCATGGTCTTACAAGAGTTGGCAAACCACATTGCAGCTATATAAAACCCTTGCTGGTCTCTCATCTGCAGTATTGTGTGCAGTTTTGGTCACCACATTACCAGAAGGATGTGGAAGCTTTGGAGAGAGTGCAGAGAACATTCACCAGGATGTTGCCTGGTCTCGAGGGCATTGGCTATGAGGAAAGGTTCAAAAGACTAAGATTGTTTTCAGTGGAAAGGCTGAGAGGAGACCTGATACAGGTCTACAAAAATATAGAGAGGCATAGATAGAGTGGATAGTTAGAGGCTTTTTCCCAGGGTTGAAGTTTCAACTACAAGGGGGCACGGGTTGAAGGTGAGAGAGGGAAAATTTAAGGGAGATGTGTGAGGGAAGTTTTTCATGCAGAGCCTGGAACGCACTACCGGAGGAGGTGGTGGAAGCAGGCATGTTGGTGATATTTAAGAAGCATCTGGATGGTTACATGAATAGGGAGGGAATAGATGCGAACCAAACAAGGGCAGGAGGTTTGTTTTTAGTTTAATTAGGGCATGATGTTCGGCAGAGGCTTGGAGGGCCGAAGGGCCTGTTCCTGTGCTGTATTTGTCTTTAGATCTTTTGTCTGTTTCTGTGCTGTATAATTCTCTGACTCTATAAATGCATACACATGGCAAGTGAGTTACAATATAGAATAATGTACTTCGTTGGCCGAGCCGGGAAGGCAGATTATTAATTGAATGGAGAATGATTGTGGAAAGGATGAGGTATAGTGAGACTTAGAGATCTACCGCGCAGAAACGTGCCGTTTGGCCCATCGAGTGTGGACCAGTCAAAAACGAGCGCCTAACCATTCTAATTCTAATTCCATTTCCCAGCATTTGGCCTGTAACCTTGCATGTCTTGGCATCTCTAAGTACTTAAATGTTATGAGATTTTCTGTCTCAACCACCCTTACAGGCAGTGAGTACCCAATTCCTGCCACCCTCTGACTAAAATTTTTTTCCCTATGCATGCCCTCTAAACCTCATCCCCCTTTCCATAAATCTCTGCCCCCAGTCATTGATCCCTCCACCAATGGGAAACGTCTCTTTCTGTGTACCCTTGTAATTTTGTGTCTCCCAATCATGTCGTCTTTCAGTCTCCCCTAATCCATGGAAAAGAACTCTGTCTATCCAATCTCTCTTCATAACTCTCCTGGCAACATCCTGGACAATCTCCTGTGATCCTCTCCATTGCATTCGTCTCTCCTACAATGTGAATTCCAGAACTGCAGACAATACTCTAGCTGTGGCATAACCAATGCTTTATACAGTTCTAGCATAGCCTCCCTGCTCTTAAGCTCTTTGCCTTGGTTAAGAAAGGCAAATATCTCATCAGTAAGTTTAATGAGGTGGAGGACAGGTTTTTAAGTCGTAATGGATTGAAGGGTTATGGAAAGCGGGCACTGAGGCCAAGATGAGATCAGCCATGATCGTTACCAAATGGCAGAACAGACTCATTAGGCTGAATGGCCTACTTCTGCTCCTACATCTTTATAGTCTTCTGCTGCCTTAACCACTTTATCTACCTGTCCTGTTACCTTAAGGGACATGCAGACCAAGATCCCTCTGATCCTCGATGCTTCCCAGGGACCTACCGTTCATCACGTATCCCCTTACTTCGTTTGTCCTGCCCAAGTGCATCACCTCACATTTGTCCAGATTGAATTCCATTTGTTGCTGATTAGCCCATCTATCTAAGGCTATCCTCCTTATTATTTACCCACAAACGCTTTGTATCATTCCCGAACTTACTGATCAACCTTCCGACTGTCAAGTCTAAATGGTTTATATTAACCTCAAACAGCGAGGGCCGTGACACTAACCTTAGCGGGACCCCACTGGACATGGGCTTCCAGTGACAAAAACACCCCTCGACTTATCACCCTCTGCTTCCTACCAGTAAGCCAATTCAGGATCCTTGGATCCCGTGAGCTCTTGGCTTATTTGTCTTATGTGGGACCTTATCATAAGCCTTGCTGAAGTCCGAGTGGACTGCATCAAATGTATTGGCCTCATCTCCGTGTCTGGCCACCTCTTTGGAAAATTCAGTCCAGTTGGTCAGACATGACCTCCCCTTAACAAAACCATGCTGACTGTTCTTGATTAATCCCTGATTTAAAGTACAGATTAATTATGCACCTCCAAATCACTTGCCACTGTGGTTAGACTGATGGCCCTGTTCTGACTATGAAGGGAGTAGGATAAAGGTTTACCAGGCTGATTCCTGGGATGGCATGACTGATCTCTGAAGAGAGACTGAATAGGTTAGGACTGGGTGGCACAGTGACTCAGTGGCTAGCACTGCTGCCTCACATCACCAGGGACTTGGGTTTGATTCCAGCCTGAGGTGACTGACTGTGTAGAGGTTTGCATATTCTCCCTGTGTCTGCTTGAGTTTCCTGCGGGTGCTCCAGTTTCCTCCCACATCCAGAGATGTGCAGCTTAGATGGATTGGCTATGCTAAATTACCCATAGTGCCCAGGGATTTGCAGGCTAGGTGGGTTAGCCATGGGAAATGTAGGGTTAGGGATAGGGTAGCAGAGTGCGTCTGGGTGAGATGCTTTTCAGAGGGGTGGTTTGGACTCCATGGGCTGAATGGCCTGCTTCCATACAGTAGGGATTCTATGGTTCTACATTTATTGATGTTTAGAGGAATGAGAGGGTACTTGGAAACCTATGGTATTTTAACAGGGTAAACACAGGAAGGAAGTTTCTGATGACCCAGGGAGCCTAAAACAGGGGTCCCCATTGAAGGATACGGAGTAGGCCATTTAGGATTGAGATGAGGAGAAATGTGCTCACCCAGAGAGTGTTGAGCCTGTGCACTTCTCTGCCACAAGAGGCCAAAACACTGCATGCTTTCGAAAAGAAGTACTTGGGTCTAAAGGGGGTCACAGGGAGAAAGGGGGAAGGAGGTTACTGAGTCAAATGATCAGCCATGATCATATTGAATGGTGGAGCAGGCTCGTTGGGCCAAATGGCCAACTTCTGCTCCTATTTCTATTTTTCTATGCAAGTATATGGTGAAGAGGATATGGGACTGCAAAGGAATAGATGGGTTAAGTGAGTGAGTAAAGTGATGGAAAATGGAGTATAATGGGTAAGTGTGAAGTTGTCTATTTAGGCAGGAAGAACGAAAAAGAAGCCTGAAACATAAATAGTGAGAAATTGCTGAGTGCTTACTTGCAGAAGGACCCCGGTGTCCTAATGCATGAATTGGGGTACAACAAGTTATTAGGACAGCAAACGGAATGGTGTCATTTATTGCAAGAGGAATTGAACACAATATTGGGGCCGTTATGCCTCAGTGACACAGGACACTGGTGAGACCGCATCTGGGGTACTTGGGAAGTCTGCAGAGAACTGATCATCTTCATCCCAGAGTACTAATGGTAGCGGCCCTAGAACAATTACCTACGTAGTTTCTTCAGTTCTAGGTGCAGAACTCCATCTCTGTTTCATGCCAATGTTGTCCATGACTGCTGGTTGTTTGTCCATCTCCATTTAGGGTGCACTGCTTCTGAACAGTAACAGCCTTGATGCTAACGCAGGGGAGCAATGCATCGTCCTGGATTCATATCTGTAGCGACAGAAAGGTCTGTCTGTTTCCCCTAACTATCAAATCTCCGTGTATCCCAGCTGCTGTTAGAGACAAGGGAGAAAATCGCAGGAGTCCTGACCTAAATTTTCATCAAATCCCTAAAGTGTGGAAGCAGGTCGTTTGGCCCATCGAGTCCACGTGGACCGTCCAAAGAGCATCCTACCCAGATGCACCCTCCTCCTCTGTCCCTACAACCCTGCATTTCCCAGGGTGAATCAACTTAGCCTGCACATCCCTGGACACTATGGGCAATTTAGCATGACCAATCCACCCTAACTTGCACGTGGGGAGAGTGTGCAAACCCCACACCGAAAGTCGCCCAAGGGTGGAATCGAACCCAGGTCCCTGGTGCTGTGGGGCATTAGTGCTAACCACTGAGCCACTATGTCACCCAATGCTTCAGTTTCTCTCTGGCCACAGGGGAGCTGCCAGAGGACTGGAGAACAACTAATGTGGTTCTACAGTTCAAGAAGTGTGGTAGAGATAGACCAGACAGTTTCAGATCTGTGGGAGTGAAATAATTGGATAAAATTCTGAAGGAGAGAATAATCTCTGTTTAGAGGAGCAAGGTTCGATCGGGGATAGTCAGCTTGGCTTTGTCAGAGGGTGGTCATGCCTAACAAATGTGGTGCAGTTTTTTCTAAGGCAGCAGGGCAGTTTGATAGGGCATGGGGAGGCGATGGCCTAGTGGTATTATCGCTGGACTGTTAATCCAGAGACCCAGAAAACATTCTGGGACCCGGGTTCCAATCATATCTCGGCAGATGGTGGAATTTGAATCCAATAAAATATCTGGAGTTAACAATCTAATGATGACTGTGAATCCATTGTTGATTGTCAGAAAAACCCACCTGGTTCACTAATGTCCTTTAGGAAAGGAAACTGCCATCCTTACCTGGTCTGGCCTACATGAGACTCCAGACCCACAGCAATATGGTTGACTCTGAACTTGCGCTCTGGGCAATTAGGGATGGGCAATAAATGCTGCCTAGCCAGTGATGCCTTCATGCCATAAACAAATAAAGAAAGAAAAGGTCAAGAAGGCATGTGGGAGCTTTGCTTTTGTGAGCCGAGGCATAGTTTATAAGAGCAGGGAAGGTTATGTTGGAGCTGAACAGAACTTTGGTTAGGCAACAGGTGGAATACTGTGTGCAATTCTGATCAGCACACGATAGGAAAGATGTGATCGCACAAGAGGGGCTGCAGAGGAGATTCACCAGGGTGTTAGTTATGAAGAGAAGCTGGATAAACTTGGATTATTTTGTTTCGAGCAGACAATGTTGAAGGGGGACCTGATAGAGGAGTATGAGATTATGACAAGAACTGGGTGAATAGAAAGCAGCTGTTCCCCTTAGCTAAAGGGTCAAGAGCAAGGAGGCACAACATTTAAAAAGCACAGTGAGCACTTGAAATGCAAGGCTAAGGGGCTTGGACTAGAAAGTGAGACTAGTGCAGATTTAATGTAGTTATAGCTAAGATTTGATTGATGAAGGGCCTCATCTGTACTGTATGATTGTATGATTCTTCTTATTATTACTCTTCCAATCTTTGTGCTGTTTTGTTTAGCTGAGCCACCCATGGAGTGGGCTCTGACAGCACTCCTAAGATGAACTGTCACTCTTTTGCGTATGCAGTAAGAGCACCCCTCCACTATCTGCCTGTTTCTTCTTGACTACCTGCCCTTGGGTATCTCGATTGTTTTTGAAATTAATTTTTGTCTCCGTTTCTGCCAGCCCTACGGTAGTGAATTATAGGTCGTTACCATTTTGTTGCATAAAATAAAGGTTCCTCTTCATGTTTCCCTTGCACCTCTTACATAAAATCTTAATAGGCTTGACAAGGTCAGAAATCACATGACACCAGGTTATAGTCCAACAGATTGATTTGAAAACACAAGCTTTCGGACCCTTGCTCCTCCTCCAGGTGTTAGCGAGGTGGTATCAGGCACAGAATTTATAAGTAAAAGATCAAAGGGTCACACCACTGATGAGGATGTATTAAACAAACCTAAGATGCTGTTAAATCTTTAATCAGTTAGAAGGTTTGAGTTGATTAATGCGTACATGTAAATCCCCGAATTCCTTTCAAGTCACTGCCCAGAGAGAATTAGACAGTTATGAAAGGAACAACGTGCCAGAGGAACGGGGAGAAGTTGTGAGAATGGTTTTAGGATGCTTATTCAGAGAGCCACCTTGGAAACAATGAACTTAATAGTGGTTGCCGGCAATTAAACGGTTCAGTCATATGCTGATAGAAGGAAAAGATGAGATTTGGATTGGGTTTCGTGTAAAATATAAAGCAATTGGACCAACTGACACTCTGAAATTTCATTGTAACTGGCGTTGCAGTTTGTACGTTCCGCAATGTTGCTAGTTCCTTTTCAAGGTCCCTTTAGTAATAATTTTAATGAATACAGCTTGCCAAATTTTATTCTGTTGTCAAAAGCCAATGCTTGAAATCTGAAGTGCAACTGGAAAATGGCGGATAAAAACAGGGAGAAGTGTGGATGCTGGAGATCAGAAACAAAAAAACGTTGCTGGAAAGGCTCAGCAGGTCTGGCAGCATCTGTGGAGAGAAATCAGAGTTAACGTTTCAGGAAAATGGTGGGACACCCTGTGGGTAGAGAAGCAGAGTACGCATTTCTGATCAGTGATCTTCTGTCAGCACTGTTCTGAGCAAAGGTCACGGAGCTAAAAGGTTAATTCTATTTGTCCCTCCCCAGACATGCCTGACTTTGGTGAGTATTTCCAGTGTATTCTGTTGCTACGTGTTCTACCGTATCATCTTTTTTTTATGTTCTGAAGGGATAATGAAATCATTGAACTGACACTGCTGCAAGCAGATTAATGAACAATGCTTTCTGATATGTTATCACTATGTCCACACTCCTTACACGGACATTGTTCCATGTAAATTTTCATTTGAAGTAACATCTTGATGGAATTTGGTCAAGATAAGTTTGTGGTCGTTTCATCTTTGGCAATTCCCTTGACTTCGATGAAAATGTCTCGCATCTCCTGTTTCTTCATAGTCGTTCAACATGGAAACAGACCCGTTGGTCCAACCAGACCATGCCAATCATAATCCCAAACTAAACTCGTCCTACCTGCCTGTGTTTGGCCCACATCCCTCCAAACGTTTCTTATTTGCATAAGTACATGAATGTCTTTTAAACCTTTTAACTGTACCTGCGCCCTCCACTTTCTCTGGAAGTTCATTCCACATGAACAACTCTCTGCGTAAGAAAAAAAAATTGCTCCTCCTGTCTTTTTTAAATCTTTCTCCTGTCACCTTAAAAATATGCCCCCTAGTCCTGAAATCTACTACCCAAGGGAAAAGACACTTGCCATTTACCTTATCTACACTCCTCATGACGTTATAAACTTCTATAAGGTCACCTCTCAACTTCCTATCCTCTGTGGAAAAGAAAAAGTACCAGCCTTTCTCTATAACTCAAACCTTCCATACCCGGCAACATCCTGGTAAATCTCTTCTGAACCCTCTCCAGCTTGATAATATCCTTCCTGTAACTGGGCAACCAGAACTGGACACAGTGCTCCAGAAGAGGCCTCACCAACGTCCTGTACAACCTCAACATGACGCCCCCACTCCTATACTCAAAGGTCTGAGCAACGAAGACAAGCGTGCCAAACACCACCTTAACCACCCTGCCTATATCTGATGTAAACTTCAAAGAATTATGTACCTGAACCCCGAGGGCTGTCTGTTCTACAACACCATATTAGGCGCCACCATGAATTGTAAGGCTGTTCTTGTGATCGTGGCTATGAGATGTTTTGTGTTGCCTAGAGCGGGCAGGTGGAGCTTGTGGTTTAATACCTGGCATGAAATCCCATCATTAAAAAGTGAAACTGACCCATTTGAATTTCTCCCCGACAGGTGCAGACCCACCTGGAGAACCCCACCAGGTACCACATTCAACAATCCCAGCGCCAGCAGGTCAAGCAGTATCTATCCACCACCATGGGGGCTAAGGCTGCCAGCCCAGTTCTGGCTGGCTCTCACTCCCCTGGACCTGGGGCAGTGGGCAGCACCCCGAACAGCCCCATGGCCCTGCTCAAAATCGATGCCAACCCGGAGAAGGAGGTGAGCCCTTCAGCTGGGATGTCTGCAGGAGGTGTTTGCCAGGGGTTTACAGGGTTATTTATTTGTTGGAGCTTAGGGCATTTAAGGAGCGGGTGGAGGCACATCACTTGCTGATAGTCACTGAGCCTTCAAGGGGGTATTCAGAGGAGAGACGGGCTTTATTAAAAAGAGGCATGTTGTTTCCTGATTTAGAGGGTCATATTTCACTTGAGCACAGTGCTTATGTGTCTGTGGTTGTGGATTTGGGTTTACTCTGATTATTCAATGCTGCAAAGTCATTTAAAATTGGTTCAGGATTTACTCTAAGGGTTTATCGTGGTTTGGCGTGTATATTGCGGGCACCGAGACGGTAATGACTCTGTTCCGGGGTGTGTGCTGGGGCGTTGCTGTATGTGCTCTGAGTGTATCTTGGAGTTTTTCAGACAACTTCAGAAAGGGACTTGGGTGGCATCTAATGGGGTGCTTGGCTTTTTACGAATTGTGGCTGTCGTCCAATCGGACGTGATGGAACTGGCTGTGTTCACAGATGGACGATGTCATTGACGAGATCATCAGCTTGGAATCGAGTTACAATGACGACATGATGGGATTGGCCAAACCGGTCCTCCAGATGCCCAATACCGTGAGTCCACCTACTGCATGGTCCCTCGCGCTCTCCGCTATCTCCGACCCACCCATATCCCATGAAACAAGGGCAGAATAGGCCAACCTGTAACTCTTGGGATCCCTATTAGTAACTGGCCTCACATCAGCTACAAATACAGGTACAAGAGTGATAGAGGTACAAACAAACGCAGGTGGGCAGGCACATTCAATGTGAATGTGGTTACACCTAGGCTGGGAGGGTGGATTTACAGCTCTACCCCCTTGGCAGGTGAGTGCAGTTAGAGTGTTGCCATCTTGTGGGAGGGTGGCATTACAGCATCTTTCTAACTTCCAGCTGAACCTGCAAGTTAACCTTAAGGGAATCCTGAATTAGTATTCCCAAGTTCCTTGTTCAGAAAGTAGTCTGTGCCTCTACTTTTCCTACCAAAGTGCAGTGAGCTCACAACTTTCCCATGTTGTATTTCAGCTGCCGCTTCTTTTCCCACTTTCCTAGCCTGTTCAATGCATCTTCCCCACTTCCTCAATGGTACCTACACCTTCATATACATTTATGTTATGGTGCCTCCCTCTGGTGGAAGGGCAGTGTTACAGTGCCACACCCTTGTGGAAGTACGGTGTTGCGATGGCCTGTATCTTTTGACCCATACGTAAATATTGAATGCCATGGTGTCTGTAATATTTTATTATGTTTCTTGCTGTGTCTCTTTGAATTTTCTCTACACTAGATGACAGCAGTCTAACAATCTTTTCTCGCTCTCCCTCTCTCTCTCTTACCCCATGCACAGTTGCCAGTGTCCAGGAACCTGCTGAGCATCTACACCACTCAAAACATGACAAATGCAACAGTTACCATCAGCAACTCGTGTCCAGCCAACTTACCCAACAGCAAAGAGAGCACAGGTACTAGGGCCACTGGGCACCACCTCCCTTTCATGTCATTTCTTGTTCCTCCTCTTTGTGTTTTTTTTTAAAACTTATTCTCTCTCTTTGCACCACCAGCTCCTTGTTTGCACCGTACTCCCAAACGCTCTTTCAGCTGAGGCTCAGTTCTTAACACTTACATCTGAGTCTTAGAGTTCCAGCTTCAACTCCTATCCCGGGACAGGAGTTCAGTAATCTAGGCTGACACTGCAGTGTCAGAGATACTCTGTTGTCCATCTTTTAGTTCCAACATTAAACCATCTGCCATGGTTGGGTGGATGAGAAAGATCCTGTGGTGCAGTTTTAGACAGGAGTGTGGGATTTATTGCAGGGTCATGGGGCTAGAATTCGCCACTTGATCATCACCGCAGCAACAGATGACTTGGGGTCATAGAGTTGTACAGCACGGAAACGGACCCTTCGATCCGACTTGTCCTAAATTAATCCAGCCCCATTTGACCTGGATTCCTCTAAAACCTTCCTGTCCATGTACCCATTCAGATGCCTTTTAAACTGTACCAGCCTTCACCACTTCCTCTGGCAGTTCAATCCATACATGCACTACTCCTCTGTGTGAATAAGTTGCCCCTCGGGTCCCTTTTATAGCTTTCCCCCTCACCTTAAACCTGTGCCCTATAGTTTCGGACTCCCCTATCCTGGGGGAGAAGACCTTGGCTATGCACTCTATCCATGGCCCTCGTGATTTTATAAACCTCTATAAGGTCACCCCTCCGCCTCCGATGCTCCAGGGGAGAAAAGCCCCCAGCCTATTCAGCCTGTCCTATAGCTCAAACTGTCAACAACATCATTTTCTGAACCCTTTTCAAGCTTAACAACATATTTCTTATCGCAGGGAGACCAGAATTGCATGCGGCATTCCAAAAGACTTGATTTATTGTGCTTTGTTTTGCTGCAACATGAAAATTGATTGCCGCACATGCAATATTACAACAGTGACTAGACTTGTTTGGCTGGTTGGAAAACGCTTTGAGACAGCCTGTGGTTGTGAAGTGTGTTACAGAAATTCCATGCTGTTAGGCCACCATCCTCACCACCACATCACTAAAGCAGTCTCTGCACTGTTCGCATTAAACACTCCCAGAACAGGTTCAGCACATACTGAGTACCGGGTGGCACAGTGGTTAGCACTGCTGCCTCACAGCGCCAGGGACCCTGGTTCAATTCCAGCCTCGGGCAACTGTCTCTGTGGAGTTTGCACATTCTCCCTGTGTCCTTGTGGGTCTCCTCTGGGTGGGCTCTGGATTCCTCCCGCAGTCCACAAATTAGGTGGATTAGCCATGCTAAAGTGCCCTGTAGTGTGCAGGCTAAGTGGGTTAACTATGGTAAATGTGAGGTTATGGGGATAGGGTGGGATGCTTTTCCAAGGATCAATGTAGTCTCAATGGGCCAAATGGCCTGTAGGAAATTCTTTGAATTCAATGATAAAACTGTGGGTTTACTGCAGCTTTGAATGACTGTTGCCTGTATTAATCTAGCCTGATTTCTGTCTCTTTACTGCCTGCAATGTTGAGGCAAATTGCACAGCTGTCAAAACATGCTGCAGTCCTTTAGCCCTTCCTGGCCTCTTCAGTTCTGGATTTGGGTTCAGGATCCAGGAGCTGTTCTAAAAGCAAAATGTTACGGCTACTGGGAATCTGAAATAAAATCAATGCTGGAGAAATTCCACAGGTCCGGCAGCAACTTTGGGAGACAAAAACTGAATGAATGAACGTTTTGAGTTCAGTGTGACGACTCTTCAGAGTCTTGACTGCTTCCCCGTTTTGTCCTGGCGGATTAGTTTCCATTACTGGATACTTTGGGATATTGTATTTGGGGAAGAGGGCCTTGAGCAATTGGTTTCATGTTCTGTGCGTTGTGTCTCAGTCTCTCTTTATCTCTCTTACAGATGCCGATGTCAAAGCTTTAATTAAAGAGAGGCAGAAGAAAGACAATCATAACCTAAGTAAGTATTACGAGATAGTAGGAACTGCAGATGCTGGAGAATCTGAGATAACAAGGTGTAGAGCTGGATGAACACAGCAGGCCAAGCAGCATCAGAGGAGTAGAAAAGCTGACGTCCGCTTTCCTGCTCCTCTGATGCTTCTTGGCCTGCTGTGTTCATCCAGCTCTACACTTTGTTATCTAAGTAAGTATTAAGCAAGGCAGCCCCCACAGCCTACCCCCTCCTCAGTCCCATTCCAGCATGTAAATGTGACTCAACCCCCACCAGAGATTGCTTTAGGGCACAAGGTAAACTCGCCTGAGGAGGGCAGTATGCAAATGCAACAAGACCTCATTCAGCCAGCTTGAAAACTAAGAATGTGATGCTGACCGTGTGCTCAGAAGTGCTAAAAATACACGGTTGCAAGGTTATGAGTCATAGAGTCGTACAGCATGGAAACACACCCTTCGTCCATGCTGACCAGATATCTGTAAATTAATCTAGTCCCATTTGCCAGCATTTGGCCCATATCCCTCCAAACCCTTCATATTCATTTATGCATTCAGATGCCTTTTAAATGTTCTAATTGTACCAGCCTCTGCCACTTCCTCTGGCAGCTCATTCCATATGCACACCACCCTCTGCATGAAAAAGTTGACCCTTAGGTCCCTTTCCCCTCCCACCTTAAACCTATGTCCTCTAGTTTTGGACTCTGCTATGCTGAGGAAAAGGCCTTGGCTATTCACCCTATCCATGCCCTTCATGATTTTATAAACCTCTATAAAGTCACCCCTCAACCTCTGATGCTCCAGGGAAAATAGACCCAGACTATTCAGCCCCTCCCTATAGCTCAAACCGTCCATCCCTGGCAGCATCCTTGTAAATCTTTTCCGCGCCCTTTCAAGATTGGGCAACTGAGGCAAAGGCTGGAACCCTGCAGTGTTGGTGATCGATTATCAGATGGTGCGATGGGTTTTGGTTGAGACCTGACGTGGGAATGAGAGAGGAGAGTGCAAATGATTGAATGTGTAACGAAGAAAAGGAAGGAAGGGAAAACAACAGTGGGGTGGGGGGTGCAGGGAAGGGGGTGATGGGGAAGGTAGCCAACTCTGGCAGTGAGAAATGCGGGTTGGGAGTAGATAGACGTTGGCCTGAGAGAGATAAGGAAGGAGTCGGGTTATTATGAGAGGTCTATCGCAAATACAGTCTGTTGCTGTGGTAACCACTGTCAGTCCACTGCTTCCTGTTCATTTCATTTTCTTTCTCCTAACAGTTGAGAGGAGACGAAGATTCAATATCAATGATCGGATCAAAGAGCTTGGTGCTATGATCCCAAAATCCAATGATCCGTAAGTTTCCCTCCTCTTTCTGAGCACATCACTCAGCCCTCATCGATTCCGTTGTGAAGTTAGAGGGTGCAATCTGTGATGGAGTTGTTGGCTTAACTAATCCAGGCTAGACCACACCCATACTCTTGCCAAAGGGTACGGCATGGGGTTAGAGAGAGTAAAGCTCCCTCAACTCTATTAAATTGGAAGTGAAATACCTGTACTTCAGACTATAAAGTAAACAGACCATAAAGTTCGCTGTACCGCGAGCAACCCCAGGACAGGAACTGAACAGGGTTAGCTATAGACTAAAACTCCCTCTCCTCTATTCCCCCACCCATCAAGAGCACCCAAGGCAAGGACAGCACAGCGTTCAATACACAGTAAAACGATGTCTGCTCTTTTACACTGAAAGCAGACTTCAGTCTAGTCTTTTAAACGGAATTAAAAACTCACTCTATACTGTCCTGCACAACAATCCCAGGTAAGGGACAGCACAGGGTTAGATACAGAGTATATCTACATCTACATTGGTCCCATCAGATGCTCCCAAGACTGGTATAGCACTGTGTTAGATACAAAATAACTAACTTAAGCTCCCTTAACTCTTTTAAACGGAATGTAAAGCTCATTTAACACTTAAACAGAATGTAAAGCATCCTTCACTCTTTTTTGAACAGAAAGTTTGCTCTTTCAAACTGAAATTAAAGGTCTCTCTGCTCCTCTGAACAGAATGAAAAAGCTTCCTTTTATACTCTTAAACTGAAAGTAAAGCCGCACTGTGTTCTTTTGAACAGAAAGTAGAGTTTTCTCTGCTGTTTTAAAATGAAAGTAAAACTGGCTTTCCTATTTAAACCGAAAGTAAAGGTACTTCGAAACTGTCGCTTTCAAACACTGATGGGAGAGGGACAGCGTGGAATTAGATACAGAATAACACCTTCATTACTCTTTTAAACTGAAGGTAAACTTCTTCATACAGTAAACCCATCAAACTCTCTCAGCACAGGGTTAGTTACAGAGAAAAACTTTACCCCTTTAAACAGAAAGTAAACTTCTCTCAACAATGTTCCCATCAAACATCCTTAGACACCCTTATAGCATGGGGTTAGATGCAGGATAAAGCTCCATCCACACTGCCCCATGACTATTTGATGAGGACGGGTACAAGATGATCCGATGCTGATGGATTCTCTATTCGTGTTGTTTGTCAGCGTTGGGATCAAGGCTTTTCCTAGCTGTCTGGGTCTGGTTCAGCAGTCTCACAGAGCTGCTGTATGTGAACCATGAGTCAGTCCCTCTTAGCTTTTCTAAGTTGCTGTCTCTTCCTTCCTTCTCCAGGGAGGCTCGCTGGAACAAGGGCACAATACTCAAGGCATCTGTGGATTACATCCGGAAACTTCAGAAGGAGAGCAACCGTTCGAAAGAACTGGAGATCCGGCAGAAGAAATTGGAGCATGCAAACCGCACCTTGCTGCTACGGATACAGGTATGATCCCCATGGCAACCGTTTCTGGAGTTCGCGCGCAGTGTCCTGCACTTTACTGGGTATAACTGGGGTTGGCATCTCAAGGTGGGCCCTGTGATAAAATTGCACCAATTTGCCTGGATATTGTGCAGCTCCAGTAACACTGAAGAAGCTCAACACCATCTAGGACATAGCCTCCCTTCGATCAACACACCAACAGCCCCTCCCTACATTGACTGCTTCACCCCTGGTGCACAGCAATGGTAATGTGTGCTGTCTACAAGATGCGCTGCAGAATTTCACCAAGGCTCCTTCAACAGTATCTTGTTAAACCCTCTGCACTCAACCCCTAGAAGGGGCAAGGAAAGCAGATCCCTATGTGGGAGCACCACCCCCATGCCTTTGGTATCCAGACTTGGGAAAAGAAAATGTTGTTCATTAAGTGTTGCTGGGTTAAATTTAAAATCCTGCACTTCAGATCAAGAAGGCACCTCGCCACTACCTACCTGGGGGAAATTAGAGACCGGCAACAGATGCAAACATAGAAAGGCTTTGATGTGGCTTCAGCGTGAGACCTGAAACCATGCATTCATTGGCCACTCATAGAATCCCTACAGTACAGAAAGAGGTCATTTGGCCCATCAAGTCTGCACTGACCCTCCGTGGAGCATCCAACCCATCCCCATTACCGTGCATTTCCCATGGCTAATCCACCTGGCCTTCACATCCCCGGATATTACAGGGCAATTTAGCAGGGCCTGTCCGCCTAACCTGCACATCGTTGCACTGTGGCGGGGGGAAACCCATGCAGTCACCCAAGGCTGGAATCGAACCCAGGTCCTGTGAGGCAGCAGTGCTAACCACTGAGCCACCATGTCGCCCTATCTAACAATTAAGCTGAAATGCAGTGCTCCTCAGAAGCTACTTTCTCTACCCATGTCTCCCCCCTGTCTCCTCGGCCTCACTCCAGCTTGAGCTTCTTGCTTCTGGTGTAGACAAGCGAAGGTACTGTAGGGTGGATGAGTAAACTGACTACAGCACCGTGGTACACAGAGCCACTCAACAGGAGGCAGAAAGGAGAAATGTGGTTGTAATTGGGAATAGTACAGTCAGGGGAATGGAAGCTGCTCTCTGGCCAGGGTTGAGAATCCCAAAGGCTGTGTTACCTGGGTTCAGGATGTCTCATCTGGGCTGCGGAGGAACTTGAGGTCAGAGGGGAAAGATCCAGTTATCATGTAGGTACAAATGATACGCATAGAAAGAGGTTTTGCTGAAGGAATATGAGCAAATAGGGGCTAAGTTTAAAAAAACAAACCAAAATGGTACAAATCTCTGGTTTCCTATCTGATCCACAAGCTAACTGGCACAGTGTCAACAAGATTAAAGAGGTAAACACATGGCTCAAATTGGTATGGGAGAAATTGGTTTGAATTCCTGGGACGTTGGCGCCAATACCGGGGAAGGAGGCAGCTGTTCCGATGGGACAGGCTCTACCTAAATCATGCTGCAACCGGAGTCATGGCAAATTTCTCAACTGGAAACAAGGTAAATGAGCTTGTAGTGCAGAGTGAAATTGGCAGGTACGATGTTGTGGGCATCTCTGAGACACAACTGCAAGGGGAGCAGGGCTGGGAACTGAATATCCAAGGATATTAGGGGAGGCAATGGCCTAGTAGTATTATCACTGGACTGTTAATCCAGAGACCCAGATGACGTCCTGGAGACCTGTGTTCAAATCCCACCACGGCAGATGGTGGAATTTGAATTCAATACATGTCTAGAATTAAGAATTTAATGACCGTGAATCCATTGTCAGTTGTTAGGAAAACCCATCTGGTTCACTGTCCTTTAGGGAAAGAAGCTGCCATCCTTACCTGGTCTGACCTACATGTGACTCCATACCCGCAGCAATGTGGTTAACTCTTAACTGCCCTCTGGGAATTAGGAATGGGCAACAAATGCTGGCTTAGCCAGCGACACCCTCATCCTGTGAACAAATTTTTTTTAAAAATCGAAAGGACAGGCTGATAGGCAGAGGGGGTGGGTTTGTCTTCTTAGTAAGATATATGGAATTAAATCGATATCACAAAGCGATATAGGTTCAGAAGTCATAGAATCTGTGTGGTTAGAGTTGAGGAACCGCAAAGGCGGTAGAGACCCCAAAAGGAGTTGATGTACAAGCCTTCTAGCAATCATCAGGATGTGGGGCAGAAAATAACTCCGGAGATTGAAAAGGCGTCTGAGAAAGGTGTTGTTGCAATAATCATGAGGGACTTCAATATGCAGGTGGACTGGAAAAATCAGATGTTGGTTGTGGATCCCAAGAAAAAGAATTTGGATTTTTGGAGCAGCTTGTGGTAGAGCCCAGTAGGGAACAGGCAATTCTGGATTTGGTGATGTGTTATGAGCAGACTTGAGCTAATGCTGAAGGAACTGCTAGGGGACAGTGACCTTAATAGAATCCACCCTGCACTTTGAGAGAGAGAAGCTGGAATCAAATGTCATAGTATGATTAGTAAATGTAACTACAAAGACATGAGCGATGAGCTAGCTAGAGTTGATTTGGAAGGGGAGCATTGGAGGGAAGACGGTGGAATAGCAATGGCAGGAGTTTCTGGGGATAATTCGGGAGGCACGGCAGAAATTCATCCCGAGAGAGAAGAAACATGCGATGGGGAGGACATGGCAAGTGTGGCTGAAAAATGAATTCAGGGACCGCAGGAAAGCGAAAGAGCCCATAATATGGTGACGATTAGTGAGAAACAACTAAGAAAGCATTAAGGGGGAAGAAGTTGAAAAATAGGGGTAAGCTAGCTGGTAATGTAAAAGAAGATTGAAAAGTGAAGCTGGAGAAGTAGTAATGGGAATGACTTCTCTGTTGCTCAGCTTGGAGGACGTTCAGCTGAATGGTCTAAACCTATGTCCTGTGTTCCTGCTTTTTGTATCTTTATCATGGTAAAGTACTTGAAAAGATATTCAAGACTGTGGAGCTAGTGAGATATAGCACAGTTTTGGCAGTATAAATTTGATGGGCTGCAGGGCCTCTGCTGTGCTATATGATTCTATTCTAACAAAGAAATGGTAGAGCAACTGAATAAGTATTCATGTATCAGTCTTCATGGTAGAAGACATTAGTGACATACCAGACCTTCAAGAGTGAGGGGGCAGAAGTGAGTTCAGTGGCTGTCACTATGGAGAAGGTGGTCAGGAAGCTGACAGGTCTGAAGGAGGATAAATCACCCAGACTAGTTGGACTACACCCTAAGGTTCTGAAGGAGATAGCTAAGGAGGTTGTAAAGGCATTGGTGATGACCTTTCACTGAAGTCAGGGATGGTCCCAAAGGGCTCAAATGGCTAATATAATATCCCTGCTTAAGGAGGGAGGGAAGCAGAAGACAGGAAATTATAGGCTAGTTAGCCTGTCCTTGGTCATTGGTAAGATTTTGGAGTCCATTATTAAGGATGAGATTGCAGAGTACTTGGAAGTGTGTGGTAAACTAGTGCTGAGTCAGCATAGCTTTGTTAAGGGGATTTCATGCCTGAAAAATCTCTTAGAATTCTTTGAGGAGGTAATGAGCAAGTTAGACAAAGGAGTGTTATAAAGTGGAAGTTGACCCCTCCACTACTCCAAGAACCAAACCTGAAACACCCAAAGAGGAGCACCTTACCCTGTAATCTGTAAAAGGAGTGTGAAAAGTGGTGTAACCTGCCTTTCAGTAACTTCTAGTGGTTAAATAAAATAAATCCCTGACACTCACTTTACAATAAACAAGTAACAGTTTATTTATCTAACTCTAACAGTGAACAAATTAACTAAACTATTAACAAACCGAATAAGTCCCTTCTAACTACTAACTATTCCCAAATAAAGAAAGATTCTAATGGTATGCTGTTCCGATAATTACTTACATTAAAAAAATTTAGTCTCAAAATTACAGACAGATTGCATGTCTTCCAGAATGTTCGGTGCCTTCTCTGTCAATTCTTCTGTCAAGCAAGTTATGTAGTTGAACCGTTGGTACCATTGTTATTTAGATGGTGCTTTCTCTAAGACATAGAGGAGGCTATGAGAGCTAGCAATTCTCTCTTGAGCTAAGAGCCGTTAGCTCTGGCGGATGGCACCTAGTTCTGGGACTTTGTCTAACTGCCCCCTTCTTTTTACACCCTTGATAACATATCAATATTTCTTACAATAGGAACTGAAAGAATTACAGATGCTATAAATCAGGAACAAACAAAATGCCTAGCAGGTCTCTCCACAGTTGTGAAGAAAAATTATAGTTAGCATTTCGGATCCAGTGACCCTTACTCAGAACAGAACTATGTTCCGAGGAAGGGTCACCGGACCTGAAATTTTAACTGAATTTTCTTCATAGATGCAGCCAGTTTTGTTGAGCTTTTCCAGCAACTTCTGTTTTTGTTTCTTATATTAGGATTGGTCCTATGTTGTCAAAACGATCAGATTTGAATTTAATAGTTTTTTGGTATCTAAGTACCTGGTTGAAATTGATTGGCTAAATTCAAAAGCCTGTTGTCTCAGTAAAAACTGCTGCTTGGTCTGCTAACTGTATGGTCTTTTGGTACAAATGCTTCAATTCGGGTGCTCTCTGCGTACTTGCAAACTTTCAAGCTGCTACTCTGGCAAGCATTTTAAATCTCTAAGCAGAAAGAGTACATTGTCTTTTAAAGGGACCACGCAATGCTTTCCCCACCTAGCATTTACAAACACCAAATTCTAACTTCCTGCCTCCCCATCCACAACTACTCTACCCAAGTTTGCAACAAAAGCAAGTGGGTGTAATCTGTTTGGATTTCCTGAAGACCTTTGACAAAGTGCCACGTAGGAGCTTGCTAAATAAGACGAGAGCCCATGGTGTTAGAGGCAAGGGACTGGCATGGATAGAGGATTGGCTGACTGGCAGAAGGCAGAAAGTGGGGATAAAGACGTCTTTTCCAGGATGGCAGGCAGTGACTAATGGAGTTTCACAGTGTGGACAGTGTTGGGACCACAACTTTTCATGTTACACATTAACAATCTGTACAAAGGAACTGAGGGCAATATTGAAGATGACACAAAGAAATGTGGAGGGACAGGTTGTTTTGCGGAAGCCAGGAGGCTGCAGAAGGATTTGGACAGGCCAGGAGAGTGGGCAAAGAAGTGGCAGAAGTGAAATACAGTGCGGTAAAGTGTGAAGCTATGCATTTTGGAAGGAAGAATAGAGGTGCAGATGATTTTCCAAATGATGAAAGGCTTTGGAAATCTGAAGCACTGAGGGACTTGGGAGTCATAGTTCAGGATTCTCTTAAGATTAACATACAGGCTCAGTCGGCGCTTGGGAAGGCAAATGTAATGTTAGTATTCATTTTGAGAGGGCTAGAATGCAAGAGCAGGGACGCACTACCGAGGCTGCATTTGGCCTTTTTAGTCCCCATGTCTAAGGAAGGATGTGCTGGCTTTTTTTCTCACCCTTCTGTGCCAGTCTTGATTTTGCTGTGTCCCCCTTGCTGGAACCTGGTCCCTGTCTCTGTGTCTGTGTCTGAAGGCAGGCCAGGGATTTGTGGGGTGGCGGGGGGGGGGGCGGGGGTGGGCGGGGGTGGAGTTTTTGTCGAAGGCGGTGACTGTTATTCTTTCTTGTTCCCCACTTGACAGGAATTGGAGATCCAGGCCCGCGTCCATGGTCTCTCGCTGAGCTCCCCCTCGGGCTTGAACACTGCCCAGCTGGCCGCCCAGGTCATCAAGCAGGAACCACAGAGCAGCCAGGCCACTGTTGAGCGCCCAGTACTTCCCAGCATCCCCGAAGCAGCAGGTCCAAGCATGGACCTGGGCCTGGACTTGGGGCTGGGTATGACTGACCAGCCGCTTGGCTTCGACTCCCTCGCTGATTTGCCCTTCCCACTGAAGCTGGACTCTGGCCTGGGTGACATCCTAATGGACGACTCGCTGTCCCCGGTTGGAGCCACTGACCCATTGCTGTCTTCAGTGTCTCCCGGAGCCTCAAAAGGCAGCAGTCGACGCGGTAGCGTCTGTATGGAGGAAGAGCCGGGCTGTTAGAGAGACCTCCCCCACCAACTCAACATGGTCAAGTAACATTTCAAGAAGTCAGCAATCTTCTAGAATTTTCCAGACGCATCAACAACCTCCTAGAATCTTACAATTCAACAACCTTCTAGAAATTTCTGCATATGTCGATCTTAGAGAAATCTCCAGACATGTCAACAATCTTCTAGAAACATTTAGATTCTTCAGAAATCCTTCCAGAAAGCTCTGGACATGTCAGAAACTTTTTAGGAACTTCTAGGCATGTCAGAAACATCCGGCAGCCCTCTGGAAGCTTCCGGAACTGTCAGCAATCTTCTAGCAGCGTCAGTAAACTTCTGGAAACATCTGAACGTGTGGGTAACCTTCGAAAAACTTCACGAACCATCAACTCTGTTCAAAAAAAAACTTTCTCTGTTTTTATTTTTTTAAATGTTTAATTTCTGTTTGTTTTACTTTCATTTTAGTGAACTCGAATCTCTGGCAAGACCGGAATTATGCCCAAAATTTAACAAACTGAGGATCCCTTGTCGAGGATCCCGTGGGTCTTTTAAAGGGATAGTGCGCTTCGTGATTATTCATTTATTATTTCTTTGGCCAGTGCAGTTCGGGGAAAGGCCGTTGCTACGGCTCATTTCCGTTTCTTCAGCGGCGCTTTGTTTGTCCTTTCTTGGCCCTCTCTCCACCAGGCACACAACCCACCCCATTCCTAAACAGAAAGGCCCAAACCGTGTGTCCTTTGCCTGTGCAGTGCTAGCTGTGACCATTAATAGGAGCAAGAAAAGGCTCCACCAATTCTGTTCCACTAATCGGAAAAAAAAACCATGACTGATCTGATTGAGGCCTCAACGCCACCTTCCGAGAATCCTTGACTCTTTGTTGGTCAAAAATCTGTCTAACTCAGCCTTGAATATACTCAGTGACCCAGACTTGAGCACTTTGTGGGACAACATTCGTCTAAGAGATGAAATTCCTCTTAGTTTCCATCTTAAGTGGGAGACCCCTTATTCTGAAACCATGCTTCCTTGTTTTAGACTTACCCCACGCAAGATTGAGGGAGAACATTGCTGTCGCTCTCACTCTCGCTCTCTCCTCCTCCCCCTTCAGGACCTGAAATGTTTCAATGCGGTCACCTCTCATTCTTCTCAACAGCCCAACCTGCTCACCCTTTTACAATCAGCCAAATGAACCTTATCTGAACTGCATCCAGTCCAAGTCTATTCCCCCTTGAGTAAGGTGACCAGAAATGCCTATATATCCAAGAATTTGAGGGACTTGCAGGTCAAGAAGTAGGTGGATGAGAGGGCAACTGGCTGGAATTTGTAGCTCCGCTTGGGTTAAGCATCTCTGGGATAGAGGGGATGGGGCAACAACGGGAGAGAAAGTCTTCTCTCTTAAACACCAGAGGGTGGCTAATGAACTGGGCCAGTGGACTGAAGCTATACCAGCATGTACATTGCAGAGATCATATAGTAATAGCACAACTTCAATGAGCAAAGTATCATTTTCACCATGCCAGTGTTGCAGTATGGTCGGTATTTGTTTAACAGATCTGTATAATAAAATTTTATACTCGTACTGTTTAGCCTGACATCTTCATTGACTTTGCATGGTTGGGGAAGGGTGGTGGGGAGTATTTGTGTATACCTGTAACAAGAGAGTGCCAGTACACGTGCATTTCCCATCATCAGGCTCTCAAAAACCAGCACCCTCCGCCTCTCTGCTCCCTTTCCTGGAATTGGCTGTTGTCATTTACACGCTGTCCTGACACACTTCCAGGTGTGTGGATGACCCTTTGACTGTTCAGTTGTTAAAAGTGGAAAGCTGAGGATGCAATACAGAACTCTGGATCCTGCCATACCCTAGAGGTTGTGACAGCAGAACTGTGGATGAATTCAAGGTGTTAATGTGAGGCAGAGACCTTGGTAGACTGGATGTGGAAATGCTGTCGCTCCTGTGGAGGAGGGCAGAGTTAGGGGTTATGACTAGGAGTCAGTGACTATCAAATCCAATTGGCAACTCGGAAGAAACTACTTGAAGCATGAGAATTGGAACTGTCTTTTGCAAGAAGTGCTTGAGGTGAACTGTGCTGACTAAATTCAGTGCAGAATCTGAAGAACCTCACGAGGGCAAAAGGAATTGAAGGATTTCCTGAAGGCTTTTGAGTGACACTACCACTGTGCCACAATCTCTGGGCCAGGAGGCCAGAGTTCAAGTCCCACCTATTCTAGAGGTGTACGATAACATTTCCGAACAGGCTGATTTGAAAATGTCTAGACGAGTATGTTGAGAGGGTGAGTTGAGTGGAAGTAGAAAGATCTGTGGAGCAGAAACAGCGGGGAACAGAGCAATGGACAGAGTGGCCTGTGTGTCTCTTTAAGAATAATTTGGAACATTTGGTCCTCTTCCGCTGGACTTTTCCCCAAACTTTTTAAATGTTTCTCTAACGCATACTTATCCCATTCCTGTTCTGAAACCTGTTTTTAGATATTTCCCTCATTGTGTCAAGAAGGAATCCCTCACCCCTCCATTACCACACATCCTGCTGTTAATCCATGTTCTCTCCATTAGATTTAGCTTTATTGTCACATACTCACATGAGTAATGTGAAAAGTTTACACATCTCTACTTAACGGTGCCATCTTAGGCACCTAGGTACAGAATCTTAAGTACAAATTCTTAGCTTAGAAAAACAAGGGAATAAAAATGAAGAGATAGGAGTTCAGAACCTTGAGGGCAGGAGGCAGAGTCTGCGTTGAGGCCAGGAGTCCACGCTGTCTTTCACCCTGGACGTCGCTGATGCTGCCCGAGGGCAGGAGGTGAAAAGAAAATGTGAAAAGAGACAGGAAATGAAGAGAAACGGATGGAGCTCAGGAGTCCTACTCTGTTACCATCTTGGAAGGATCATTGTCACCTTTGTACTTTGGGTGATTGGTCTAAGGCCATTGTGGGTCTACCTACAGCATGTGGACTGCAATGGTTCAAGAAGGCAGCTCACCACCACCTTCTCAAGGGCAAGTAGGGACAGGCAATAAATGCTGGCCAGTTGGTGACACCCACATCCCAGGAGTGAATTTAAAAAAAAACTTGTCTCTCCAACATATTTGCATCTGACCTCAAGTGTAAGCGCCCAAAACTACGCAATACTCTCCAGCTTGGTTGTGAGAGGCCAAAGGATTGGAGGAAAGGAGGGAGGGGAGCCGCTCAGGACAAACCCTCCAACAAAAATCCAGACCTTCTTTGCAAAGGCACGTTCCAAACGGAGATGTGTAACAGTATGCTCATTCCTGCAGTTGCTTCGAGATCAGCGTGCAGTGGCACAGAGTCCAGGATTATGTGAAGGATCTGATGGGCAGTGCCCTTCCTACCAACAGCCTGACTATGTCTTGATGTTTGTTTGCAAGTTCTGGCGATGAGATATTCTGCCAAATGACTTTGCCAGTCTGTGCAGGGAACCGCCTGAAACGATCAACCCTCTCTTTTTCTACAGGGTTTTGAGGACATTATGTGCTGACCACTTCCTGATGGGCTTGTGGTTAAGGGTGTCGTTGTTTTCAAATGTATCCACGAGGGACAGGTGATAGGCAACGATTGAAGTATTAGGAGCATTCCATGAGCAGACACTTCCTTTGCGACACTGGGGACAGGTAGAACCTCCGGTACATAGTGAGGGTACTGAGGATCTACACACTGCTTATGCAGCCATGCACAAAGGTGGCCAGCATGATGAAGGCAGCATTGGGTGCATCCTCCACCCTGCCCCTACTTATCCAGAACTTTGTACATGATGTCCCTGTGGATGTGTTCCACCTTGGACCTCCCAGATGAAGTGGAAAATGGCTCAGCTGACCACTGGCTTGGGGAGTGGGCCAGACCTGCACCACGTACAGCAGCATTGAGTCTGTTTCATACCCGATGACCAAGTTTTGAACATCACTGAGCATCACTGCTCAGTTTCTGCCTCACCTTGGTGATGCAGTCCTCCCACGTTGTAGCATACAGCCTGGTCCCCTTCAAGATCTTTTGGTAATCTTACCTGACGTTGAAGGGGGTGAAGGATCAGTTGGCCCAGTTTCCAAAGAACATGGCCTTGCTCTTGGCTCCTGAACTGGTCACTTGCTCGTGAGTCTGCGCACTGATAGTGGATCCAAGCAGAAAACGATGATGTCATCCACGTACAGGGAGGTTTTGACCTGGAGGCTTTGACCTGCAGCCTTCCGCTGCCTGGAATAGTCACCCCTCTCAGGCTTGTGTCCTTCTCCATGGACTCCGCAATAAACTGTACACAACAAGACAGGAGAGCTTTGCCTGACTCCACATCTGATCGGAAAGCTTTCAGATTCCCACCCATTCATTAGACTGCACTAATGACACTCGTGTAGAGCAGTTGGATCCCGATTGCAGATTCCACTCCTATGGCCCATTTTGGAGAACGCGTCCCACATGCACATGTGCCGAAGACTTCTCCTGGTCCAGGCTGATGAGGCAGGCATCCTGCCCCCTGTACTCCACACAGGCAATTGTATCCCCGAGGAGTGCCAGCTACCCAGTACAGCACAGATTTGGCTGGGATGAATTACCAATCCCAGAGCAGCCCTGGTGATGACCTTAGGCAGGATTTTGTGTTCCACATTCAACAGTGAAATTGGTTGCCAGTTTCTAATTTCCTCCCTCTTCACCTTCCGATGGTAGACAATTGTATGGATTTGCACATGAATCAGAAGTATACTGTCTTACACCTCCAGCAGGTCCTGGCCAATCAAGTCCCACAGAACTGAATTCAATTCGGTCAGTAAGGTGTCACTTCCAGGAGTTTACTCTTCTCAAAGGGCTCGAGGGCTTTGCTCAGCTCATCCAGGGAATAACAGCTGGTCCAGTCTCTCCTGTGTGCTGTTGTCTGAAACCTCCATGATAGAGGACAAGAATTACTGGGAGGCTGTGCTGTCAGTGGGCATCGTGTCATACAAGGATTTGCTGACTGTCAGAATGAGATGACATTACCGAGCCATCATCTTCCTTCAGGCTGCTGAGCACAGAGCTCTCCTTGTGCACCTTCTGGAAGAAGAAACATGAGCACATCTCATCATGCTCCACAGTGTAGACCCTGGACTGGAAGATTATCCCAGAGGCTGGCTCTTCACCTCCTGGAGATTTTCCTTGATGTTAATACCACCCCCGTGCCCGCCCCCCACCCCCCTCCACCACCCTGAATTGTCTGTAGCAGGAGGAGGTTCTGCAGCATTTCTGGGGTTTGGACAGTTTTCCCCAACTGTCTCTCGTCTTCTGACACCCTTTGGGGGTGAAGAACGTCTCGATATCCCCTTAATGGTTTCCCTCCAGTCTGCTGGGGACTCAAAGAGCAATTTCACGGTCTCCAACCTTTTTGATCCCTTTGGAGTTCCTTAATGTTTTCTGAGGTCAACAGTTTCACTTTTTTTGGTTTCGAGTTCCCTTGTGGGCCCCTCTGCTCATCCTGTAAGTGACAGTCAGCCAGCAGGAAGCAGTGATCAGAGAAGAATATTGGATTGACGTTGATGGATCTGACCAAGAACGTTTGGGACAGAAATGGAAAACCTATCTTTGAACAGATAGACCCGCCTGGCTACGACCAATTGTATCTATGCTGCACTCCATCTGCAGGGGTGCTGAAGACAACATTCAGCTTGGCATGTTTAACTGTTTCCAACATGAATCTGGATGTGGAGTCCAGTTTGCTGTCAGCCCCTTTGAATCGTCTATCCACAACAATAATACAGTTGATGTCGCTGGCCAGGATGACCAGCCTAGACATTGCCAGTAGCAGTGAGAGTTGTTGAAGGATGGCTAGATACTCGCTCTTTATTACTGGGGCATACATGTGAATTAATTAGCCAGGTAAGTCCATGTGTAAGTACTTTGCATACTGGCTTTAATACTGCATATGTTAATATTGGCATTTTTCAAACCCATTTTAGAAGTTTTAGATCTCTATTGTTATGGACCAGAGCAGACCCCTGAAAATATATAAGAAGGTAGTATAGACCCTAATGTGAATTAATGTCAGGGCAGCATTTTGTATCATAAGATCTGCTACAAGGAGACACCCGCCCACCACATCCATCTCAGAGATGGTCACGTTGCCTCCTCGCAGCGGAATACCCAGGCCAATCATTAATCCTTAACCAAATCCATAGGGACATGGGCCCACAAGTTGGATCATTTTCTGTAGTTGCTGAGGTACAGTATCCCACACTCCTGCGAAAGCAGGAAGTTCCGCTTTGGCATTGGCCAGGTAAGTCAATGTGGAAGCACTTTGCATACTGACTTTAATACTACATATGTTAATGTTGGCATTTTTCAAACCCATTTCAGGAATTTTAGATCTCTATTGTTATGGACCAGAGCAGGTGGCGTAGACCATAACTTTTTTTCTTATTTTAAAGGTAAATGTGAGGTGCCGTGTTCCAGATGCAATTCAATTGGTCACAATATTCAATGTTAAGCAAAACACAATTTATTCAAACACTGGTTAAAATACAATATAAAAGAGGAACTTGCAATAATGACTGTATTGGAAAACTTAACAGGATAATAGATCATTTTACAGCTAAACAGTAACTGTTCCAGTATAGTAATATCCCACAATCACACCCTTGACAAAAGGCAAATTCAGAAAACCGATTGTCTCGCATGTCATTCTCCAATCCAGGAGTAAAGAGCATCAAATGACAATTCTGAGAGAAAACAGAGAAAGAGAGCATGTCACAGACAGGAGAGATTCACTGCCTCCCAATCCTGCTGAGATTCCAACAACAACTACCAAAACCTCAACTTAGTTCTGTGGCTGGGAGCTTGACCATACCCATTCAGGCTACTTCTATTGTTCCAGCATTTAATCTTCACAAAGTTGTCTATCTTCCCATAGACTGCTTGGCACCTGTCTCCCAATCATTGTCTAGAGTAACCAGGACAAAACACACCCCTTAAAGTCACAGCATCGTCATGCGATACTATTCAATAGTTCAATAAATGCTCGCACATGGTCTTGGCATTGGGGGACCTCCTGCATCCCTGTGGTGTGGGTGAATTGTTGCACCCATGCAGAGCTAAGGTAGCTGTCCTGTTTGTGCCTGGAAGGGGGAAGGGGTCATCCCAATCTGGTGTCATTGGGATGAAGACAAAACCAGGAAGCTCCGCTTAAAGTTTTTGAGAAGATTTGTAGCTCGAGTTGTGGATGATGTTGTAGATTTGCTCATTGAGCCAGTGTGTTTGATTGCAGACATTTCATCATCCTGCTAGGTAACATCGTCCGTGCACCTCTGGTGAAGCGTTGGTGTTCTGTCCCGTTTGTAATTGTATGCTTAGGTTTGCTGGTTTGGCTGGTATTACTCCCAGTTTTGTTTCTCAGTGGTTTGTACATGGGGTCTAATTCAATGTGTTTGTTGATGGAGTTCCGCTTGGAATGCCAGGCCTCCAGGAATTCCCTGGCATGTCTCTGTTTGGCTTGTGCTATTATGGATGTATTGTTCCAGTCAAATTCATGTCCTTCTTTGTGTATATTGAGACCAGTGAGAATTAGTTGTGTCTCTTGGTGTTCATGTATCCTTCTTGTCAGTTTTCTTCCAGTTTGGCCTATGTAATGTTTCTCAGTCCTTGCATGATAATTTGTATATTACATTAGTTTTATTGGTTGTGGGTATGGGGTCCTTTACATTCATCAGTAGTTGTCACAGGATGGTTGTTGGTTTGTGGGCTACCTTGATAGCAAGGAGTCTGAGTAGTCTTCATAGAATCCCTACAGTGTAGAAACAGGCCCTTCGGCCCAACAAGTCCACATTGACCCTTGGAGCATCCCACCCAGACCCATCCCCCTATACCCCACCTAAGCTACACATCCCTGAACACTACAGGCAATTTAGCATGGCCAATCCACCTAACTTTTAATCTTTGGACTGTGGGAGGAAACCAGAGCACCTGGAGGAAACCCACGCTGACATGTGCAAACTCCACACAGACAGTTGCCCAAGGGTGGGATCGAACCCAGGTCCCTGACACTGAGGCAACAGTGCTAACCACTGAGCCGCCGTGCCACCCAATGGTCTTCTGGTCATCTCTGATATGTCCCTGTTGTGCGGTAGGGTGACTAGTGTGTCTGGCCGTCTTGTGTCTTCTTGCTGTGGTCTGTCGCAGAAGTAATGGCAAATTGTGCTTTTTGGGTATCCATTCCTTTTAAAAACTCCATGTAAGTGATCCTATTCCACTTTGTGCAATTCCAGGTTGCTGCAGTGTGTTGTGGCTCATTTGAATAAGGTCTTGATGCAGCTCCATTTATGGGTGTTGGGGTGGTTGCTGGTGTAATTAAGTATCCGGTCCATATGTGTTGTCTTTCTGTGTATGCTGGTCTGGAGTTCCCCATTGTTCTTGCGTTCCACCATTATGTCTTGGAAGGGTAGTCAGTTGTTCTCTTCTTTTGTGAATTTTATTCTGGTGAGGATGTTGTTTATGTGTCAATGGGTTTCTTGTGCGTTTGACAATCACAAAGGTGTCATCTACATAGCAGACCCAGAGTTTGGGTTGTATAGTGGGGAGCGCTGTCCATTCTAATCTTTGCATTACCGTTCCCGATATCAGTCTTGATATCGGGGATCCCATTGGTGTTCCATTCATTTGTTTAATTATATGGCCGTTGAAGGTGAAGTGGATTGTGAGGCACAGATCCAGTAGTTTCAGGGTGCTGTCCTTGTTGATGCTGTCAATGTCGTGGGGTACCTGCCTTCCTGATTTGTCCAGCAGTGTGGCAGTCGTCTCTGGCTAGGTCGATGTTTATGGATGGAAATAGTGCTGTTACGTTGATGGATACCATTATCTCGTCTTCCTCTATCCTGGTGTCTTTGATGTTGAGGAATTCTTGGGAGGAGTGGGTAGTGTTGTCAACTAAGTATTTCAGTTTCCGTTGTAGTTCTTTGGCTAGTCTGTATGTTGGTATGCCTGGTAGTGAGACAATGAGTCTGAGGGGGATCCTGGCTTGTGTACCTTAAGGAGTCCATAGAAGCAGGGTGTGTTGGATCCCTCTGGCTTCAGTTTTTGGTATTCTGTCTTGCTGATGTCTCCTGAACTGAGAGGATCTGGTTTCCTAACTGTGGTGTGGGGTCTATCGCCATCTGTTGGTAGGTGTTGGTGTCTGCTAGTAGTTTTCTCGATGTTACTGTCATGCATTCTTTGTTCACCGGTAGGATTACGATGTTTTTGTCTTTCTTGAGTCTTTCGAGGGCTTGCTTCTGGTCTGTGTTGAGTGTGTTCCACTTACCTTCTCTGCTCCATGTTGGGACTGTCATCTGTCTGATGGTCTGTTGTATTTCCTCCGTGAGTCCACAAACCAACAACCACCCTGCCACTGCTACTGATGAATGTAAAAGACCCCATACCCATCACCAATAAAACTAATGTAATATACAAAATATCATGCAAGGACTGTGAGAAACATTACATAGGCCAAACTGGAAGAAAACTGGCAATAAAGATACACGAACACCAACCAGCTACTAAGAGACACGACCAATTCTCACTGGTCTCAATATACACGGACAAAGAAGGACATGAATTTGACTGGGACAACAAATCCATAATAGCACAAGCCAAACAGAGTCATGCCAGGGAATTCCTGGAGGCCTGGCATTCCAACTGGAACTCCGTCAACAAACACATTGAATTAGACACCATGTACAAACCACTGAGAAACAAAACTGGGAGTAATACCGGCCACCCCAGCAAACCGAAACATATAAATACAAGCGGGACAGAACACCAACGCTTCACCGGATGTGCACAGACGATGTTACCGAGCAGGCCTGCAATCAAACACACCAGCTCGGCGAGTAATTCTACAACCCCAGGAAGGTCCGGTTCAGTGTCATGCTCTGAATCCTTCAGACCTGTTGTTATGCTCAGTTCCTGGTTTGGTCCATCGCTGCTCCCAGTAGCCCAGAGCCATTGTGCGATCGATATTCCATGGTTCCTGACGTCAGGAGGTGGGGGTTTACCTGGGCCCCTTCCTATGTATAGTATTTCCAGGCTGAGGATGGTGTGAGGTTGTTGGCTTGCTTGCCGAGCTGGCTTGTTTTTGTTCAGAAGTTTCGTCACCATGCTAGGTGACATCATCAGTGGAGCCTCTGATGAAGCGATATTATTCTACTCCGCTTGGAATTTACACTGTCCGGTCCGTTATGGTGAGTAGTGTCATTTCCGGTTTTGATCTGTATGGGTTTATATATGGGGTCCAATTCTATATGTTTATTGATTGAACTATGGGTGGAGAACCATACCTCTAGGAATTCCCGTGCGTGTTTATGTTTGACTTGGGCTACTATGTTTACTTTGTCCCAGTTAAACTGATTGCCTGAATGTACAGATATTGAGGAGGTTAAGGATATTAAGGCAATGTTGTGCCTCTTTCCTTGGTGGCTTGCCACTTTTTTTTTTGTTTATAATTGTCCTCCCTCACATCTTTGTCCCCTCACATAGCTATTGGATTAAGGGAAAAGATACAAGCTTTCCTAGCTGCAACTTAATGCTGCTCACCCTGCTTAGCAAAGCCCGATGCTCACCAAAGCCCATATCTTTTTATTTCAAAAATATACTTCAGTCACAAAGATATCTTTATATACATACATAGCCACTGAAGCAGTTCAGTTCAGTTAAGTAGCATATGAAGGAATAAACAAACAAACATTGGAGTTTCACTCTATCCAACAAACAAAACAAAGGCATTTCTTACCTGTGCAAGATTATATTTACATGTGTTTGAGCACCAGGATGGTGCAATAACCGACTAGGCCCCCATTTACCTTCAGCAGGAAGATCTCAGACAGTGGTCTTTCTCCACTGCGCCTTCGTAGTAGCTGACCCAAGCTTTAGTGTGTCCCTCAGCACGTGATCCTGGATCTTAGAATGTCCCTGTCTGCAACACTCGGTCAGGGTCAACTCCTTGCTCTGGAAGACCGACAACTTTCAGGCAGATCAAACGTGGTCTTCCATCGACTTGATGGTCCTTCAGGCGCAGTCCATGTTTATCTCGGTGTGCGTCCCAGAGAACTGATGGTACAGCACAGAGTCCTATGTTACAGAGCTGCTCGGATGAACCACAGCAAAAAGCATTGCATCTTTCTCCCTTGCAAAGGCACTTCCCAGCAGGAGGTGTGTGACAGTTTCTAACTGCACCATTCCCACCATAGCCACTTCGAGAGCAGAGTGCTGAGGCACAGACATGCCTGGGCGTACAAGAAGGATCTCGCAGGTAGTGCCCTTCTCACTACCATCCAAGTGATGCCTTGTTGCTTGTTGGAAAGCTCTGGTGATGAGGCATTCTGCCAAATGACTCTAACAGTCTGCTCAGGGAACAACCCAACAGGATCCACCTTCTCCTTTCCCGCAGGGTCTTGAGGAAACTATGTGCTGACCACTTCCTGATGGAGTTTTTCCTTGCAAATTTCTCCATGAAGGATGGGTGTTATGGGATGGTCTGAATGCTTGGACCATTCCGTGGCAATGAATCCAGAGTTATCCTACAAAATCGAATCAGAGATAGTAGGAACTGCAGATGCTGGAGAATCCGAGACAACAAGGTGCAGGGCTGGATGAACACAGCAGGCCAAGCAGCATCATAGGAGCAGAGAGGCTGACGTTTCGGGCCTAGACCCTTCCTATAAAAAACAGGAGAGGTCCTTTGCAGGTCTGGGAGAGGGAGGCTCTGAGCTGGGGTAGGCTTGATTGTAGTGCCTGGAGATGCCGGCGCATTGCTGCAAGTGTGTGTTTCAGAAGTCGCAGGGAGAAACGCTTCTAAAGGATCTCAACCCCATGAGTGTAGATATTATCACGGTTGGGGCCAAATTGGGAAGGCTTGAATGTGGATTGTAGTCCATTGGGGATGATCTGGTTCCGTAGGCAGGTGCTAAGGAAGGTGATGTGGCTGTAGTACCTGGTTTGCTTCAGGACGTGGTCGAGCAGTTTCAGGGCCGAAGAGATTACGAGAGAGTTGCAGTGGGAGAGAGATCCCTTGAGGTTTGTCCGGAGGGAGGAGGGTAACTTCTTCAGGTTAGGCATCCTTAGAAGAGGTTTCGCAGTGGGGTTAAAATCGAATCAGAGATAGTAGGAACTGCAGATGCTGGAGAATCCGAGACAACAAGGTGCAGGGCTGGATGAACACAGCAGGCCAAGCAGCATCATAGGAGCAGAGAGGCTGACGTTTCGGGCCTTATCCTACAAAACACTGGGGACAGGCACCACCTCATCAAAGCCACATTTTAACCTCAAATGGCAACATTTCAACCTCACTGTGAAGCTTTGCTGTTTCTGAGCCACAGCCTCTGTGATCCCCTTCTCAGCCTTGGTAAGTGAGTTGACTTCTCTCAGAATTGTTCTCAGTCATCTCTCTCTCTCTACCACCCTTGTTCATCTGTCCTCCCTATCACATCAAGCAACACTGAACATTCAGTTCCTGCTCTTCCTCGAGCCATGCTTTTGTCATAATTCTACTTCCACTGATCCACTGTGCCACCCTTGGTATGAGCTGTTTGAGGGCCATCAAACAAAGAGGAAATGCAAGGAATGTTATAAATCAGAAAATAGAGGCGCATGTAACAATACAATAAACACGGAGGATTTAGTTTACTTGTAAATCAATGCAAGGGTAATTGGCACTAATGCTATGAAGGACAAAATACTGGAATTTATTTGAGATGGTTTTCGAGAATAGTATAGTGAGAAGCAAATGAGAGACTAGGTTATTTTAGACCCATCACTGGTCAATGAGGAAGAACTAATAGTTAATCTCATTGTAAAAGGACATCGAGGGAAGAGGTGTTACCTATGTAACATTGTTGAGATGGTTGAGACTGGCAGGCACACATTTCTCCAAGTAGAAGCACCAGAATGGCAATAGAATGGACAGCACCACTACAGGGGAAACAAGGGTCAGCCAAGGAAGAGCTGGCAAGGTGCGTTTAAGGAGAGTCTTTGAGACCAGGATGAAATGTCAGTGGGAGCAAAAGAGTTTGCAATAGACCAATGCTGGTAATGATGTCTTGCTGCCCGTTGCAGAACCTGAAGAATTTATTTCAAATCTAACCTTCTTTCTTATTCATTCATGGGATGCAGGCATCATTGGCTGGACATGCATTTAGTGTCCATCCCTGGCTAGCCTTGAACTTGGACAGGTTTGGCACGCTTGCCTTTATTGGTCAGTGTATTGAGTACAGAAGTTGGGAGGTCATGTTGCAGCTGTACAGGATATTGGTTAGGCCACTTTTGGAACACTGCATGCTATTCTGGTCTGGAAGGATGTTGTGAAACTTGAAAGGGTTCAGAAAAGATCTATGAGAATGTTGCCAGCGTTGGAGGGTTTGAGCTATATGGAGAAGCTAAATAGGCTGGGGCTATTTTCGCTGGAGCACCAGAGGCTGAGGGGTGACCTTATAGAGGTTTATAAAATCATGAGTGGTGTGGATAGGGTAAATAGACAAGGTCTTTTCCCCCAGGGTAGGGGGAGTCCAAAACCAGAGGGCATAGGTTTAAGGTGAGGGGGGGAAAGATTTAAAAGAGACCTAAGAGCCAACTTTTTCGTGCAGTGGGTGATATGCATATGGAATGGACTGCCAGAGGAAGTGGTGGAGGCTGGTACAATTACAACATTTAAAAGGCATCTGGATGGGTACATAGATAGGAAGGGGTAGAGGGATATGGGTCAAATGCTGGCAAATGGGATTAGATTAATTTAGGATAGCTGGTCAGCATGGACAAGTTGGACCAAAGGGCCTGTTTCTGTGCTGTACATCTCCATGATTCTGTGACTCTACGATTGTCTTATGAAGAAAGGCATACAGCTTGGGACTCTACTCACTAGATTTTCAGAAAAAAGACAGCGGTGGATGTAGCTTCTGAGCCAGGGGCCTGTCCACTCTGTCCACTTTTGTTTCTTTCCTTTCTTTTTTACTCTCTGTTCTCATTTATTTCCCTCTTTTTCCCTTTTATTTTACTTACCTCCTATGTTGGTCGTGGCGACAGCATTGATGATGCTGAATGAGCCAGTGCAGACTTGACTGAGCTCAGCGCGAACCTGAGTGGGCCCAGGGCGGACTCAGAGACGAGTTTGGGTCCCCGACTGCTTCTGCGTGAGCGAGGCCGTCCTAATGCCAACCCCAACATGGCAGCAGCGCAGATTCATGGAGGCAGCAGCAGAGGTGAGTTTGGGCCCAGTACAAGAACTAGCAGCCGTGGCAGCGGCTGCATTGGTGACGTCCTGTGAGGCAAGATGGTGCTGAAAAGTAGCGACTTTCATTCCAGCGGCAGCGCTGAGGCAACGTGGACTCGTGCTTGTCTACCAAGCCCATGCCCCATGGCAGAGCACTTCTGTGTTTTAAGATGGCGCCAGAGAGGGGCAACACTGTACAACACTTTGTAACAAAATTCACGTGACAATGAATAAATCAAATCAAAAATGAGAGGTGATATCCTTGAAATGAAAGATTCACGAGGGGCTTGACAGGTTATCTGCTGAGACGATACTTCCCCTCACAAAGACTGAGATGAGGAATTTCTTCTGTCAGAGGGATGTGATTCTTTAGGATTCCTTGCAACAGAGAGCTGTGGTGGCAGAGTCCTTGCCCATACTTAAGGCTAACCTAGACGGATTCCTGCTCTGTTGGAGAATCAAGGGTTACAAAATTCCAATGGCAGTTCGAAGGAAAACACAAGCTAAAACATTTCCAAGGATGCTCTATTTTTTGCCTGACATGCAATATGAACTTTTCAAATGGCTGAATGTTTTGGGAGTTAATGACATAACAGTGGATTCTTTGAATTTGTCAATTATTACTAAACCAAAAAACAGTTAGCAAGGAAATTGGGTGTAGAGATAAAAGCTGACTTTTCCTAGAATCCTCCTCAGTCACTAATCACCATCGCTCTCTGTTGGATGCTCTTCCTCCCGTTGAGCACCAGGTCCTCTGCAATCCGTTCTCAGTTATAATGAGCAAACCAACTTCTCCCAGAATCCTCCTCAGTTGCTTCTCACTGCTGCCCTCTGTTGGATGATTTTCCTTCCGTTGAGTGCTGGGTCTTGCAGCATTTAAAATTAAAGGGAGGGAAACTCGAAATTAAGATGTAAGGAATAGCTAATGTTTAGTTAAAAGTGGAAAATAAAATCTAAATTGGAAGAAAAGCAAGAGAAGACCAATAGACAGAGTATGAAAAAGAAAAGAGCAATTGAAAGTGAATAGAGAATGGAAATAGAATTGGAAATAAAGATGCTTGAAACGTAAAGTGAAGAGAATGAAAAATACGTGGAGGTGGATTTTTTTTTAAAATGAATTTCAAAGAGGTAAGGAAGACAGACAACTTCATTTGTTCAGTGACAAGCTTAGAGGAACAAAGAAGTGTTAGAAGCTCGGGGAATATAATTCTGATTCCAATGAAGAATTAAATTTAATCAGAGATAGCCTAGTGCCCATATATATACAGAGAGAGAAGGGAGTTAAAAGATACTTCAGTTCATTTGAAATGTAGTTAGGGAGCCCAAATGTCCAGAAATATTTGCACTTTAATGTTATACCAGTTGCAGCTATGTGTATGTGTGTGCCAGTTTGTCAGAAGAATGCACTAAAAGCTATGAAATTGGTTAAAAGAAAAAAAGCTTGCTAAATTCTTATGAACTCGTCCTTGAAGATTATTAACTAAATTTACGACTACAAGAAAGAAATCAGACATTTGTAGAATTTTCAAGAAGAGAAAAAGGGATGCCTTGTGTGGTTTTGACCACTGAAGTCATAAAAATATGTTTGGAATTTAAGGGAAATTATAGTTTTGGAAGAATTCAGAAATAATATTCTACTAAACTCTAAGATTTCAGCAGTCAAATATCAAAAATCAGGATAGCAGCAATTCTGTTATTGATGTATGGCATCTCACACAAGCCATTGCATGTGAGGAGCTGGTGATATGGAAATGAACAATAATTGGAGGAATAGAGAATCTGCCAATGATAGAGGTACTGGTTTCAGTGAACAAACCAAAGGATGGCAATAAAATAAAAGAGAAAGGCTGGAACCAAATAGCAAAAAAGAGAAAGTATAATGTTTCCATTCCAAAAAGACTGCAAATATCAAAGTTGGAAGTTAAATGTGAGACCAGCCACAGTGGTCAGAATGCCTGAGGAATACTCAGAAATGAAGACATCAGGAAAGGAAATTAATACTAAAACTGTGGTAGTCATACAAAAGGGACATGTTTACTTAAAATCTTTTCATTTAAAAAGAAGAGCTGGCCAGTATGTATTGCCTATCCCTAACTATCCAGATACAGCTAAGAGTCAACCACATTGCTCTGAGCCTGGAGTGATACATATGTCAAACCAGGTAAGGATGTCAGATTTTCTTCCCTAAAGGACCTTGGTAAACAAAAATTTCACAACACAATTAATGACAATCAACAGTGATTTCATGGTGTCCACTGGGCCAGCTTTTGTTTTTAATAAATGCAAATTTCACCATCAGCCACAGTGGGATTCAAGCCCATTGACCCAAACCACTTGCATGAGGTTTTTGGTTGCTTAGTCCAGTGACATTACCATTTTCCCACTGTCTCTCTGCTTCTGAGACAGGTGAGGTGATTCAGGGCAGTCAAGAAAATACTTTCTGAACAATTGATTAAGAGTATCAACCACTGGAAATCCTAGGTAGTTTATGCTAAAAAGAGAATTTATTCCTTAATTTTGTAATTGATTTGATTGATTGATTGTCACGTGTACCCAAGTACAGTGAAAAAGTTTGTTTACAAGCAGTATAGGCAGTTCACTGTGATAAGTTAAACCGAAACAACCAGAGAAGCTCACCTCATCTGTTATAAAGGAGAGGTTAAACAAAGTAAACTCCTGACAGTCACTCCATAATTGACAAGTAACGATTTACTTATCTAACTCTTAACAGTGAACAAATTCACAGAGCTACTAACAAACCAAACAGTTCCCCCTTAACTACTAACTAATCCCAAACAAAGCAAAATTCTAATGGTATGTTGTTCCAACAAATACAGGTCCCACTTATATAAACCAAAATAATAATAAAAAATATTTACAGCCAGGATACATCTAGCAGAATGCTTCGCACTCTCTGCTGATCCTCCGTCAGGAAAGCCTTTCTCCATCAAATTCTTGTGTCGGGAATATTAGCGAAGAGTGCCACTGTACCTTTAGTTTAGATGATGGCTTTCTGACAGCTTGGGGAATTCTGTGAGAACCAGTGATTCTTTCTTTTAAAGCTGAGAGATGTTCTCTTGGAAGATGACAGTTGATTCTCACTTTGATTTTTCAAATGACCTATTAATTTCTTTCAATAAGATTGGTCCTAGGTTGTCAAAGCCGTTTTAAGTCTCTAATTGCCTGTTTTAAATTAATTGGTTGATATTCAAATTGGTTGCCTTGGTAATGAAACAAGACGACTGCCTACGTTGTTAACCACACAGATTTTTGATGCAATGTTTCAATTTCAGGCGCTATCTGTGCACCTGCCCATTTTTAAAAAATCTCCAAGCCTAGAAAAATCACATCATCTTTAAAGGGACCATGCAATATTCCGCTCCCCCCCCCCACCCACCCCAACCTCATAATTTTACAAACATCAAATTCTAACGTCCTGCCTTCCAATCCACGAATACTCTGCCCAACTTCAGAACAAAGGGTGAGAAAAAAAAACTAGACAGAGGCATTCAAGTTACATCGCACATGGACTGTGCTAGGCAAGATCAACATTAACAAGTTCATCATTATTTGTAGTTAGAGTGTCCATTCATTAGCCTAATAATGGCAAGGAAGAAGCTATTCTTGAACCCGCTGATGCATATGTTCAAGCTTTTGTACCTTCTGCCTGACAGAGGAGGTTGTAGGAGAGCATTGCTGGGGTGAAATGGGTCTTTGATGATGTTGGCAGCCTTTCCACGGCAGGGAGAAGTATAAATGGAGAACACGGTTGGCAGGTTAGCTTCTGTGATGGTCTAGGCTCTGCACACAACATTCTATAGTTTATTGCGGTCCTGGACAGAGCAGTTACCATGCCAGGCCATTATGTACCCGGACAGTGTGCTTTCAATGGTGCATCCGTAGAAGTTGGTGAGGGTCCTCACAGACATGCCAAATTTCCCGAGCCGCCTGAGGAGGAAGAGGCATTGTTGTGCCTTCTTGAACATGACATTGATGTGGGAAGTCCAGGGCAGGTTGTCAGTTAACGTCACTCGTAGAAACTTTTTTTATAGAATCCCTACAGTGTGGAAACAGGCCCTTCGGCCCAATAAGTCCACACCAACCCTCACAGCATCCCACCCAGATCCATCCCCCATAACGCACCTAATCTACACATCCCTGAACACTATGGACAATTTAGCATGGCCAGTCACCTAGCCTGCACGTTTTTGGACTGTGGGAAGAAACCAGAGCACCCAGAGGAAACCCATGCAGACACGGGGAGAACGTGCAAACTCCACACAGACAGTCACCCGAGGGTGGAATCGAACCCGGGTCCCTTGTGCTGTGAGGCTGCAGTGCTAACCACTGAGGCACCATGCCACCAAACTTGACACTCTCCACCCTCTCAACCTCCGTTCTGTTGATGTAGATGGGGACGTGTTCTCCTCCCTTCTTAAGGAACTGGCAAACCAATAAACATATTGAGAGACATTGGAGCAAGTCAGTCACTGATGCTGGTTGGCAGTTTATCTTCAAATGAGATTAGTGTAAGAGAAAATATTAATTGGAAGTGTACATGGAGACTGCAAACCAGTCTCATCATGTAGAGTCAGATTAAAGAGTGACTTAGAAAATGGAAAAGTTGTAGTTGGAGTGGTGCAACAAATCCCCATAGAAGGAATGGATTTTATTTTGAAGAATGAACATATTGGCCTCATTGAGGGTGCTGAAACAACCAATAGAAGTAAAAGAATTTGAGATGCTATGGGAGGAACACCCTTGATAGATTCATGACTGTGTTGTGACTGGATCTCAGGCCCGCAAATGTAGACAGGGTGTGGAGAAAAAAAGATGACTTGGAAATTGTTATTGAAAGTTGATAAAATATTCAAAAAAGTTGAGGGAACGGGGTGGATATATTTAGCCTCTCTTCTTTATATTGACAGAATTATAACAAACAGCCAGTCAGAAATTGAATTAGAATCAATACTTGATTCTTGTTACTTAAAATGCAAACCATCCCAAATACCAGATGATAAAGAATAGGCAGTGGTCCATCATGTGGTAGGTCCATGTGAATATTACAATGAGGTTAAATGAGTGGGACATGCAATTCCAATGGCAGGTCACAAGTTTAAGGAAGACAGATAAGAAAATTACGTTTTAATTGCAATGATGCTCCATTTTTTATTGCTAGATATGCCAAATGTGACAGAATCACAGAACTGTCATACTGCAGAAGGAGGCCTTTCAGTCTGCACTGTTTTTTCTACATTTTCTCAATATCTTTGCACAGTTATTTCTGTCCACGTAACCTTCCAATGCCCTCTCACATCCCTCAATTGAAAATGCCTTCAACACATTTCCAGGCAATGCATTCTAAAATTCGCTTTATAAAAAAAAAATCTCACATCACATTTCCTTCCTCTCCACATCACTTTAAACCTATGCTCTTTTCTTTATTCATTTACAATTGGGAACTGTCCCCAACTGTCCTCTATCCAGCCTGCTCATGATTTTAAAAATGTCTATTAAATATCCTCTCATTTGTCTTTCCTCCAAACTCTGCAATCTATCCTCATAACTATGTCAGGTAATGGGGAAATCACAACCATCAGTAAATCCCACATCTTTAGTTCTGACAGAACTTAGTTTTAGTAGGGACATAAGAGATTCTGTAGGGCCCCTGTCCAAACCAGGAATGGAAATCAGTAACTTTTAACAATTATGGGTGTGGTGGCAAGATTTCCTGAAGTGGAAAAGTAATGCAAAACTGCTAGTTGAAAGGTTGGCTCATTTTTAAAAACAAGTTATGGGTTTCCAAAGAAATACAATCAGATCAAGGTTTAAATTTAATGTCGCAAATATTCAACTATTTGGTCTGAGATTTCAACAAATTACATCTTCTGTTTCAAATCTGCAATCTTAAGGAGCATTGGAAAGATGGCTTTAAAGTCCAGTGAAGAAGTTCCTAATGATTACCATAAGAGACTATTGTTACTGCATACTATTAAGGATGGTCCTTAATGAATCCACAATATAGAGACGTTTTGAACTGATATATATGCACACATGAGGCAAGAGAACTCCTCAACTTGATTAGATAGGCATTTACAAATCAAAGCCCAAAGATAAACCTCCAGCTTATGTTATGTGTTTCAGAGAGAAAGTAACCAAAGCATGTGAATTGGCCAAAATGTATTTGGCCATTCGATGTTTGGGTCACCAAAAATCAGAAACGAGCACTCTAATCATTCAGGCAACATTTTATATCCACCATCAAATAGTAACTCTTCCACCAGACCCATTAAAATGCTAATCATCCATCAGCTTCTCGTGAACATGGTCGAAGTAGACAAGCTGGACTGAAGGGTTTGTTTCCATGCTGTATGACTCTGTGACCCCTTTGAATGACACAGAGTTGGATGTATGGGAGCACAACTTCAGAACCTCTGGACGATTCAGAAATTGAAATATGAAACATGTGGAGGGTAATGTTAAAGCCCACAACGACAGAGAGAAGCAGGTGGAAGGGGCAGAAGAGTGGCAGATGGAATATAATACAGAGAAATGAGAGATCATTTAAATTGAGAAAAAGAACAAACAGACGCAATGCTGAATGAAAGCTACAATTGGAAAGGTAATGTCATGCCAGAGGCTGCTGTGTTTGTGTGTGTGAACAGAAATGATTCAAGTAAGTGCGACACTATGAGAGTTCAGCTAATTTGACACCTGGTAAAATCCTGGGCTTTAGTGAAAGGGACCGAGAGTGTCCAAGCGTAAGACCGGTTAGAAATTCATTCCCTGTGATGGGAAGGTGGAATGCGAGAGCAGAGAGATCTGAAATGATCTCCAAAAAAACACCAGGGATATGCAGGAATATTTCTTGAACCCAGCCATTGGTTAGAAGTCGAATGTGCTGACCGAGAGTGAGGATGATATAGATTTCATCATGGCTTGACACAGAGAAGTGGTACATTATCTGAAGACTGCTACTTTGAGATAACGGGATAAGGTAAAGTGCAGAAGGATTAGATGTGCAGATGTGAGAAAGAAGCTTTTCAGCGAGAGGCTGTTAAGTATTTGGAACTCGCCGCCAGTATGGGTGGTAGAAGTAGAAACCCTCATAACATTGAAGAGCATTGCATGCAAGACTATGGGCCAATTGCTGAAAAATGAGATTAGAATAGTTCCGTGGTTGAACATGGACATAGGAGGTATGGTTAGTAAGTTTTCAAATGACAGTAAAATTGGAGGTGTAGTGGACAGTGAAGAAGGTTACCTCCGAGTACAACGGGATCTTGACCAGATGGGCCAATGGGCCAAGGAGTGGCAGGTGGAGTTTAATTTAAATAAATGTGAGGTGCTGCATTTTAGAAAGACAAATCAGCGCAGGACTCCTGGGGAGTGTTGCTGAACAAAGAGACCTTGGGTGCAGGATCATAGTTCCTTGAAAGTGGAGACACAGGTACGTAGGATA